>NC_091930.1:20838871-21138871 GCF_041260155.1 Ptychodera flava | reverse complement strand
TCTTCTTTCACTTCTTTCACTTCACAACGACACGACTTCCGTTTCGTGTAGGGCGACGTAATTTCCTTTATTCTATTCTAAAATTGCTGTACAGCGCAATGTTGATAATATGCGAGTTTATTCAGGATAAGGTGTGTGTTGGTAATTTTTACGACGCGTGACTTCATAAAGAGGCATTCATAATAAGTGGGGCAGAGTACAGTTAGGTTAAAGTTTCTGCGACATAAGGCGGACATCGGCCTCAATAGGGTGACGTGTTTATTGGGCGGATCAATACTGGATGAGGGGACTTCATTATGTGAAGTAGTCGACTCCGATGAGTACTCAGCTAGTCACTGAACAATAGTGGATGTTTGTACTCAGCTAGTCACTGCACAATAGTGGAGGTTTGTCTCTGATAAACAGCACTGGCCGAGTAGTTAACGAGAAAAAAACACTTGAGAGATATTTTTAGCTATTTTTGATAGGCTGTCGGGCTTTAGCCCATATAGAAACAACATTAACCAGTTTTCTAGTGACATTGATGTGTTAGAGTCGGTGGTTGGTTGATTGATTGATTTATTTGTTTGTTTGTTTGTTTGTTTGTTTGTTTGCTATTTTACCGAAAAACGTGCTTCAATGAGGAGTTGGACTGTTTGGTTCAAATATTTCCAGAAATATTACATATATTCCACTTTTGTAGCGACAGAGCCGAATATTTTGTACTAAATATGGTTATCCAGCAAACGTAGTCTGTAGAGCCACGACCAGAAAGTGTCCTGTAGATTCAAAAAGCAAGCAAATAACGACTGACAAACAACTCTGAAATTTTAGTCACGTTAAGTTGGCCATTAGCCTAAAGTTCTACAAATTGAATACACATACCTGCAACACTGCCAGTGTACTTAACAGCCATGACTAACTATGAAGAAGGGGAACGGTCATGAACTTGAATACCTTTTTGATTTGAGGTCATCGGTCCAGTTCTGACAAGAATTGGAACACACATGTTTTCGGAGAATGCGCTGAAGGAAGTTTCACTTTGCATTCGACGAACTTCTGGCACTGTCAATTGTTACTTATCGCCGTTCAGTGAGTAGTGATCTTTGTGACAACGTCAATTTCTTGAGCATATATCATGCGTCTGACATACACAAGGCCGGAGCATGTATATTTACTGCGCTGATAAAGAGACATGTATGAGAAAGACTGGTGATTAAATCGTTCAGATCAGGACAAAAGGGGTGTGTTTCCAAACTTCCGCATGACTGTCTATATCATGGACACTGTGTTCACCCTTTTTTCGGGTTCGTTCGGAAATCTTCAAAAAGGGTGATCCCCGGAAAACATTGAAGATAACGCCAATGTACGTAGGTCCACACGAAATTATTGGTGACCTGAACAGTGAACTTCTTGCCAATGTCATCATATCGCTGCGTGCCACACTTTCTTCATCTGTGCTAGGACAATTTTGTCGTTTCTATTTATCATGTCGGTAGTTGGCTCCTTTGAGCCTCTAGAGTAAAATAAAACAAAAACAAAACAAAAACAAAACAATAAAATAATAGTAAAATGTAACGGAAACAAAATGATCGTTTTGGACCAAATGGCTCCTATGACACACAAGAACTATGTCGGTACGACCGTCACAACTGACAGGGGATATATTGCTACCAAAACATCACTTTGATCGCATCGTCATTTAATTAGGTTATGTCAGACTAATCCCCCCAACACAACAAAATCCCTGATCATACTGATTAAGAAATATTTACGCAGGTTACAATGTTACCGTCGGGTCACAGTACGGTAGTCGTGTTTGGCAAGTGCCGCAGGTACTGTAGGCCAGCGAACAACATTATTTCATTTTGTCATACTTAATAACTTCTCAGGGATAGTGGCGGTGATTCCGGCAGTGGTCACGAAAGGATAAATACAATTGGTGAAGCGCCACATGTACAGGGAGACAGTGTAACTGTTGTAGTTACGATGTGGTGATGGAAGGAACTACAAGGAGACGAAATTCCCCATTTCTTTTGGCTGTTATTTAGGGTTTAACGGATTACAAAGTAATGTAAACGGCAGTAAATACTTTCATTTCATCAATTTTATTCTGCTTGTAAGCGTTGCCTAGTCGTGTTGCTTGATAAATCCTCTTCCTGGACATGTACGACCCCCTAGCAACGAACGATCAACTAACTTACAAGGACGCCGAAATACCTGCACTATCGCATCTGATCGCTAAATATGTGCGTAATTATGTCCCGGTATCTCAGGTAGAAAAAATGTAACCTTACTGAACGTATTGAGAGGCCAGCTGTATGGTCAACCTGATCATGTGATTTTTACAACTTTGGCCTAATGGTGATCAAGGTATCCATGAAATGCTGATGAAATGAGACGACCTATCAACTTGCTTCAGGAAAATATATCGACAAGTTTATTATAGTAGCACTGGTACTTCAATGAGGCTATGAAAACATTCATTTGAACTCCCTGTCAAAGTGTTTGCGTTTACCGTATGATTTATTTGCATCTGCTCTGAACAGAAATTCCACCACATAGCAGCTTAAGGTAGTTAGCGCCTCGAAAGTGAAAGACTTAAACTTTCGCTCACAACTTTCCTAAATGAAACGTTCAATTATTCTCTTACTCATTAACAATAACAATCGGCAGTCACCGCGCAAAGTGTGGAACTAGCGAAACATATTACCCAACATTTTGCCATATTTGAAATTCAAAATGGCGGACATATCTGTGTTAACTCTATGAGGGAAAATAAAATTTGTGATTTTCGGAAAAATTAATACTGTTAAAGTTTCTTTTTCTCCGAGAGCTTTAAAATGAGCCCCCACAAGTGGTAGCTCAGAAAAGAATTGTAGAAATTTGAGAGTCCGAATGTCTGTCCCCGAGGCGCGGTCTATCTTAATTACAGGAGTTCTGGTCATTTCTGAGTCGACGTGGCCACATCGTGGGTGAAAAATGGCGTCTGCCCGACGACAGAATTATTCACCTTTCGCAAATCTCGAAAACATGTCACATAAGGAGACCATGCTCGTGCCTTGACATCCTCTACATACCCTGGTAGCTTGAAAACAAATCACGGGAAGTGGGCGTTGACGAGACGTTCGTGCGGTTATTGCAGCCGCCATTTGATTGTATTGTCGCGTCAACTCCAGTCTCTGTACCCATCTATTCCTTTACTAAACCACTGGTCGCTCACATCAGCTGACATGTTAACGCGGTCCTTACTTGCCGAGGTCTATCAATTTACCGCAAAATACGTTACAAATATGTTAATGCCCGCCTTTGTTTCCTATTGAATATTTATTCTCCTGAAACAATTTATTCTCTGCTTAATCGCATCAGGAATATAGATCTTTGACTCATTTTTTTTCCTGCAAAATGTAATGTCATGTTTTTATTCAAAGACTTCAGCGTGATTTATCCCCTCATATGCCATTAGGAGAATAGTGCGCCATCTCGCGGCGACCGGATTATACTATCTATGTATGTATGTATGTATGTATGTATGTATGTATGTATGTATGTATGTATGTATGTATGTATGTATGTATGTATATGTATGTATGTATGTATGTATGTATGTATGTATGTATGTATGTATGTATCTATGTATGTATGTATGTATGTATGTATGTATGTATGTATGTATGTATGTATGTATGTATGTATGTATGTATTACACCGAGATGGATGATACATCAACTTTCAATATCATGCCATTAAAAAGCTGAAACACATGAAATGCAAGACATATAGAAAACAAAATTTTTCATTAATATGAACATCGACCTGAACGCCTATTGGAAGCTGAGCTGCATAGTATCAGCTGATCGATACGATCATTATATTTCGCTAGTAGTACATCATTCAAATGCAAACGATATCAAAAGAGTTCAACAATGTCATTTATACGTTTACATTTCATAAATAATTGAGTCTATACATTTAATTTTCGATGGCTTCTTGAGAAGAGCATTTGTGAAACCGAATTTTGTCAACCAAAATGCACACAATATTTGGAGAAACATGATAAATACTTTAACAGGTTATGTCCAGAAAACTACTGAATTTTGCGACTCATTTTCTCTTGACTTCTTTATCTTTCAGTGACAAAAAAAATCTAAAAATGTGGGAATAAAATTATTAAGTGTATTGGTCGCCCTCTAAGGTGACTCTTGTTGAAACCCGGGACTTTGGAACACTAAGTGTGAATGGCTGCGCACAATGCAATACTGATAAAATGAAAAATTATTGTCAGTGTTAGGTATGACAAACCCTCTCAAAAAGTTTTCTTGCAACTTTTTTCTTGTTTTTTGAACTTCAGGTTTTAGTATCAGCCAGACGGAACCATGGGAAGCGGAAGTTCTTCTGCAGACAAGGCTGAGGTCAAATGGGTTGAATCACAGTAAGCTTTGTTTGTGTTTGTTTGTTTGCTTGTATGTGTGTTTATTTCTGTGTTTTCTGTGTTTTTAATTTACTGGAGACTTTTCCATGATACATACAAAGTACCCACATCATCCAATTTTTTAAAAAAATATTGCAGCATAGAAACGCTGTGTAGTCTGAGGTTAATCATTATTTTTTTTTTGCTTGACGAACGAATGGTTCTAGAAGTGATGCCTGAACATTTGTTACCATAGTTACAAGCAGTCGAGGGCAAAAAAAAGCCAAAAAGAGAGCACCTTGTACGTAGTACCGTGCATAATACCTATGCTGGACAGACTTTGCAGTCTTACACATGGGTTCTTGATCGTTTTCTTTCAACAGGGGGATGCAAGCAGAACCTGGAATGGAGAGAGAAGACTCTCCCCATCCTTACAACATGTATGGTCTTCGACAACCACCGCCAATGACGCCTCCCCCGAAGACCAGTAGCACCGTACGCTCATCTCAGCGACCGACGTCGACTGCGCTGAAGGACAACTGCGCTCTCTGCCTCACCAACCCGTCGGAGTCCTACTGCACCGACTGCGGCGTGCAGATGTGCCAGCCGTGCGTGGGACACCACGAGGACGCCAACCTGCTGAAGAAACACCGCCTGATCACCTTCGAGAAGTACAAGCTGGAGAAGGCGACCATCGACCAGTACGTGAAGTCCCTCATCTGCCACGTGCACGCCGGGAACGAGCTGACCTACTACTGCAGCACCTGCAGCATCCCGATCTGCATGGTGTGCGCCGAGTACAACCACACCAAACCGCAGCACCAGCACAAGACGCTGATCGCCGGCAAGGAGAAGAAGAAGACCGAGCTGCAGGAGGTGCTGAAGGAGAGCGAGAGCCGGCAGCGGGAGTTGACGGCCCTGAGGGCGACGGTCACCGACGAACAGCAGAGCACCGTCGAGCGAGGGCAGGTGACAGCCAGCCTGGTGAGAGAGCACACGGAACAGCTGACCTACCGGCTGCAGCAGATGATCGGTCAACTGCAGATGCACGGCCAGAACCTTGAGAAGCAAGTGTTGCAGTGGCAAGAGACGAACTCTCGCTACCTGAACGACAAGAAGAACGAGATCAACAGACAGCTGACGAAGATCGACTACGAGATGGAGAAGACTCGAAATATGGTAAATTCCAGCAACGATATTGGGTTTCTCCTGTCAGTGAACAAGTACATAGCCAGACTGAAGCTTCACAACGGCAGAGGGATAGGTCTCGATGCGCTGACTGAGTACGACTTCGTCCCCAACGAGGTGATCATCGAATCTATGCCAATCAACGTGGTGGGTAAACTCGACAAGGCGAACCATGAGCCAGAGAAGGGCATGAAAACATTTCCCGGCGGTTCCACGCCAGGCGGTAAACAGTCCCACTCCCGCCTCGAATCCCAAACCTCCCGCCCGAACACAACCCAGTTCAACGGATATGCCGGGACGAAAGCATCCCAGATGAACGGCTGGTCCTTGAACGATGAGGAACGAAAGGTTCTGGAGGCAGGCCTGCGACCCAACACGATGGCCTCTGTTGCTAGCAGAGAGCGACCCTCCTCCAAGGCTTCGGGCCATGGAAACAGCAGAGCTAGCACGAGAGCCTCTTCTAAAAGCAGACCTGCTACAGGAGCATCCAATCGCGGGGATGCAAAACCACCAGTTGACAGGCCAACAGTGGAGGCGTGGTAACAATCTTTAAGCTGTATGATCTTTTGACAATCACCTCATAACAGGCAGAAAAAGACTGACTTCAAGGGAATTATCAGTATTTTTCCTCTGACTTCTTTTTATCCGTCCACTTTCATTTAAAAATGCTTCGCAGAATTTAAAAGGAATCGCTCACAACACACTGCGGTTGTAATTTATAACGGAAGTCTCACCCCGTGTAGCAACCGATGAATTTCAAATCAAACAAATTACTGTGATAAAGATAGTCCGACGATAAAATATGACACCATAGATAGATAGATAGATAGATAGATAGATAGATAGATAGATAGATAGATAGATAGATAGATAGATAGATAGATAGATAGATAGATAGATAGATAGATAGATAGATAGATAGATAGATAGATAGATAGATAGATAGATAGATAGATAGATAGATAGATAGATAGATAGATAGATAGATAGATAGATAGATAGATAGATAGATAGATAGATAGATAGATAGATAGATAGATAGATAGATAGATAGATAGATAGATAGATAGATAGATAGATAGATAGATAGATAGATAGATAGATAGATAGATAGATAGATAGATAGATAGATAGATAGATAGATAGATAGATAGATAGATAGATAGGGAGAAAGAGGTAGATATCCATATGTATGTATCTATGTATATTCGTCGCAATAGTGCAAACAAAAAAGGAAGGTGAAAATGTATTCAATCCATGTCATATACTCCATGCTTGAATTAAATTCAACAGGACAACAAACGAGCAACACATTATAAAGTTTAGCTTTCTTAACAATGGGAGGAAATGAACAGAGGCTATATAGATAAATAACGGATAGAGAATTGAGGAGACAGACAGATTGAAGATTAATTTGGTGGGCGCAAAGAAATGTACAGGAGTATATTCTCGATAGATAAACAGATAGACAACAATAGACTAATAGCCATCAGATTATGGTTGGAAAGGCAGATGAGACAGCTAGATATATTTTAGACAAATGGACAGGCAGACAGACATATGGATTATAGTGTAAAATAGACTGATTGATTGATTGATTGATCGTTCGATTATATGTCAGACTGATCTATGGCTGTAGACACGTATAATATTAATAGCGCATTTACGCAATCTTACGTGTATTTGAATTCATAGCAAACAATGTCGATCGTTGTTAAGTTGTACATACTCAAGTTTTGTAAATATACAATTTAAGTGTAGCCTATACATGACATCGAATTCTATTCTATCATATGAGGTCATATCCGGTCAAGTGCGTATTCAAATTTCCAGCTGACGGGCAACGTGTGCTTGCCACGTGCACTGCACTTTACTTTGCAGACGACGACGTTGCTTTGCCCGTCACTTGGGAACGACAACGTCGTGGGTCACGTGACTAGATCACGTGATTGATATTGAAGAATACATGTTGTTGTTTTTTTAAAGTAAAGTGTAGTATGTCATGATTTCGATATTGGCGTTATTCTTTATCTTTCTTTTCACTTTTTTGTCGAGCATTTCAGCACGGGAGCAAAACGTTTTGCATAAATACGTGGGAAAAAACTTGACCGTGAGGTTTTGACTCAATTTTAATCGTTAACTTATATATTCGAGGGAATTATATCGACTGCCGTTTGGCGCACAAGAGGTCCATCTCTTTCCACCATTTTCACGCAATGGCACGGAGGACACTATAGCAAACAGGGTCACGAACATTCAGGGAACTCCTGCCACGTTTCGTATCACGTCACCAACGAATTGTGAATTTCTTAGATAAAGGCAAGTGTGGCATCATGAGAAATAAGAAATATCATTTACTTTTCTTGTCTCAAGTCCAAATGATAAGCATCTCGAAAATGTTGGGGTTTTCAAACAAAATTTGCTCAATCATTGTGCAAGTAAATCGTCAAGTAATCTTATCGGTATATGAGAATAAATCTCACAGATCATCAAAGAAGAGCTTGAATCGAAGTTCTGAATTACTTCCGTAAAAAACAATATTCTAACTTCAGAATACCCATTCGGCGAGTGTAACCAAGTGGGTTAAATCTTCATTCAGTTTTATTCGCAGATTAAAGGCGTCGAAAACACGTTTTGTCTGCACATTTCACATTCACTGACTGAGCCAAAAATGAAGAGCGGAAAAGAATCGTTATATATATCAAGAGGCTAAAAATCTGTTCCCAGAAACACTATGCCTTTGAGAACAGAGTTGTAGCAACTGACACGAAATCTGCTGATCAAGTACTGGACCTTGAAACATTACGCGCTTTGCTTTGGCGTAAAATTAAGCAAAGCTACCTAGCATCTCGTATGGATAAGGTCAGCTTCGGCCCTCGCCTCGGAAATATTCTCGTTCGATACCGATTCATTTGGTTCACCCTGGAATGTTTTCACAGGTAACCACGGAGATCAAGTTGTAATATTTTGTTGTCGTGCGGGCAGAGCTCCCTTAATTCACCTTAAGCCTCGACAGAGCATGTGTTTTTGACGTTCAAACGAATATGTCCCCGGGGTAGGGGATCATCCCTTACTGTCTTTGCTTTAATTTTACGAGCGGGATATCCCATGTGGCTTACGGTCAACATGCTGCAGCCACTAGTTGTAGCCAATTCGTGCATGTAATGTCCGACTTCTTAAATATTTACTCAGCGGTAACCCTTGTTTAATCTTTCGCGGACTCTGTGCACGTTCAATTGAAACACGCTGACAGGGGTTATATATCATGTCGGTGTGGGTTTTGGAATATTATGACTTGTCAGGGGGTGCAACATTGCAGACGAAAGCGTTCACCTGGCCCTGGACGGAATCTACTTTCTGTTTGTAAAACAAAGGGACAGTTGTCCACCAGTAAATCGTTTCATTGTCCATTTTCGTAATCATAAGGCGTCTCAAGACGGCATTCTGAAAGCAAGTATAAAAGAGACGGGAAATATATCGAAGACAAAGACGCCAAGGCTCTTTTTGAATCCCCCAACGTTTTCCTCACCTGTGTATGTTTGTCAGAATTCTCTCTGCCAAGGATGCTTCCCCCGTTTCTAAAGCTTAGCGCGCAGTGAGAGACTATTTTTTCAGAATTGTGCGATCTGGCTGATACGGGACGACTTGCCAGCGTGGCGAACAGACAGGTAAGCAACGCCATCACAAATCAGTATCTTCTTTTCCCGAGTTTTGTGACCTGATAGACATCATCACTTATAAGTGATATTTGAGAAACCGTCCCCTCTTTCTCGAAGCAGAAATTGTGAGCTGATTTTCAAGTGTATGACTTGAACGGGAAAATTGCGTGGCGCTACATCACAGAAGAACAAACAAGTACATTCGATAGGATTGTCGACTACAGTAGCAAAAATGAAAGTACCAAAAACCAACAATTATTTTGAAGCAGCGATATGCACAATCAGTCAACTTATCGTCGATTTTTTTCAAAGCAAACCGTTCAGAGAATGACATACCCGATGTCGATTCCGAGGCACAAACGCGTCGCCGAGAAATGATTTGCGAATCAAACTATTGACGTGGCAGTGAAAAAACACGAGTCCGAGCTCAAGTTAAGGCTTACTGCGCGCTCCGTCCTACCAAAGATTCATATCGCCCTACCGCCTGATCACTCGTGAGGGGTACAAACCCTTCATCGCATCAGTCTTCAGGAGTAAAGAAGCTTTATCAAGGACGCAAAGTATTCTTACTCGATGTAATTCGACAGTTTTACTTCCTCGTACGTTCAAAAGAAGGATGCATCGGCATAATCGGGGTTTCCTCTTTTCACTTGAACATTATGATGATATTCCCGTCAACTCGAAAAGCGAATATGTCACAACAATTACAAATTTGCAGGTTCTTTTCTCCGCCGTTGACTCGCTGCGTATGTTTTGAACCACACGAACGAACCAAGCCATCCCGTGATTGCTGTTTGTTTAAAAATTTGAAGTGTGGTAGTGTGAGGTCAGATGGCAGAAATCGATTACCTGGGGAACCGACTCGGGGCAGGACGGTGGGAGTTGCCGTGAACAGTGATTCTTAAAAATGTCGATCAGTGGGAGAAAGTTTCCTTTATTCGATTTCACAAATTTTTGAATGTAGTAGATCACATCGCCTTGTTCAAAACCAAACAGGTTAGGGAAAGACACCGGCGCATTTCGTCATCTTTTTAAAATTCTGATGTTTTGAATAGCAAAAGTAAGTTTTGTCCTGTGTTTTGCCAGTAAGGCTAGAATCTGCATGGAATTTGCCTCATTAGTCTGTTTTTCATTTAAATGTCGACAAGATGTTTTCATGTTAGATCTTGGGCAAGCGGTTGTATATCTTATCTTCGCTATACGGAGAAAATGTGTAGGGCCAATCATAAACTTGTGTCATTTCAATGACGTCACCGAATTTGAATAAGTTAATGATAATCTTATCACATAAAAGGGGAAAAACTACAAGTGAAAAATTGAAGGAAAGAAAAAATCCTTTCAAATGACCGGCAGGGTTTAGTGATATACTCAACACCGGACCGTAAAGTTCTCGAGGAAAACGAATGAATAGTTTTTACAGGTTAGTCAAATCGCTCAAATCTTTGCCAAACGTCCATTTCCGCCCTTAAGTACTACATACGTCATAAATCACCATGCATTCCACCAGAAATGTTTTCCTACTTTTTGTCCTTTTTGTTCGGTTGTTTGACGGGATAACTCTAATCGAACCACGATAGTGATGGTGAGGGGAGACGCAGAGACAGTCTCGTTGAAACAAGAAACCATTGCCGTGTTTTCAATTTCCTCGTCTCAACGTCATGCGTCACAAAGTTGAGCACATCCGTCTGTACAACACACAGCAAATCGTGAACCGACAAAAAAAGGCGAATACTTGACTAAAATAAAAGCATAACTCATTATCGATTTCCGATACGCTTTCCGACCCAAATTATCGACCTTTTAACCCCATCAAGGCAGATAGTGTTCAGGCATCCATGATATGATATCAACAACAATTTATATGAATGTGAAATGTGACACGGCTGTTAATCCTGATTTACGATTTTATCGTTTCATTGGGATTATAAAATTATTTGATAAACTGCTGATTTTGGTTTATCCGTGTCGCCATGCTATTAGCATTTTAAAGGGCAGGGAATTAATTTCGTGTCAGTTGTCCATGGCGTGTGATTGCTCGTCTTGTCAGTGTGCCTTGGTGAACCGTTGTTGTTGTTTTTTGTGGTTTTTTTTCACTACTTATCGTCGCCTGAATAAGCGCAACAGCCCTCAATCCATTACAGAGGGACGGTTCCCATGGAGACTAGGCCACAATATTTTGACACGGTAAACATTAAAATGTGGGCGGCATGAAATGAAACGTGCTTGTCTGTTCTGCGGTTCCAAACTTTCCTCTCTTTTGAAAACGTCTGCAAGCATTTGAGGAGAAAAAAAGAAAAAGATTTCGCATCCTTTGACTGAAATTTTCCCATTCCATGTATTACCATCTCGCTAATTTGTTGGGCCTGTTTTTCGGGAACACATGAAACACATGCTGTTGACAACTCCATTATTTATCGGCGTTTGTGTCAGTGTTGCCAGTGGAGACAGACTTTATGGCAACCATGAATACAACTTATACGCGAGAATTACACCTGTCACGCTCTAAACCAGGGGAAGCTTTACAGAAATAAAACTCGCTGCCAAAGAAAAAACAATGTTACCATTTTCAACGAGACGTGATGAGCGCTTGAACGACTTGCGATGGCTATAAAATTGTCGTCACGCGTATTAGAAAATTTCCGTTCATTTATGAACTCGATGCACTTGAAAATGAAAAAAAAGTTTTGCTTCTTATCATCGCGCTCTTTGTGGCTGTTTTGGAAAGTTCATTTTTTTGCGCCTTGAAGTCAAACTTAAGGTGACTGCAGACATATACCGCAGCCTTCTAAATCTCCAAAGATGGAGCGAATATATTCTCGTCAGGAAAACATTCTGGCAAACCATTTCCGTGATTCGAGCCAACCAAATACTGCTGTAGAACATTGGGCCCCTGCATCCTACAGACGTTAGTTCCGTCTTTCAGGGTGAACCTTCAAAGAGATATGGTCGTACCTGAGTCATCGATTCAAGGGAAGTCAGTTCGTGAAATTCGCAGAATGAACAGACATTCCGTTCGATTAACTCAGAGAGGGAGGGGGTGTTGATTTTCATGCCGATGGTGTTACAGGACACGAGATCAGGATATGGCTTGGCCACTCGAGTGATCGAAAAATTCGAGTCATAAAACGTCCCGTAGTTTGCACGGCTCGTACAACTCGCACAATATGTGAATTCTTGGCATAGTCGCCATCACCATGACATCGCAGGGCCTGTACGTGTTTATTGCTTAGTCTCTACCAATCACAGAGTTCTGCACGTAGTAATTCTCTCAATTAAAAAATACAGGTTGCGATGTGTTCTAAGCATGCAATGTAAATGGAATTAAATGCAAGCCGAGTGACCGTTCACCCGAAATTGTCAAACATTCCATTTCTGCCATTTATATTAGGCAAGAATTCATGGTTTTGGTCGCTTATTAATCTGCCAGGTCAATAAAGCTGCGACGGCAATAACAGGTTAGTTTGCACAATTTTGACAGGTCTAGGCGAACGGGGTGAAATGCAAGAAGGTCAGCTGATGTAAACGATAAAAGAAAAATGCTAAGCGACATTCAAAGCAAATGCACTGCAGTGCTCCCATCAATAAACTTACACAAATAACTTTAATCGTCGCCATGTGTTCGGACGGCGAACAAGGGTACGGCAGTAAATGAGAGTTCTAGGAAAAGACGCGGTGGCGGATTTGAACTTGAAACTGCTCCAACACCAAATTTGCATAACAGATACTCAGGAAATCACGCCCTCACGTTGGATCCATGATACATCACTATTATATCGTCTGTCGAGTCGAAAGTTTATTCGATTAAATTGTTATTTCATTCAATGTTCTCACCCAGCAATATTATAGTATGAGAGAAAACACTTCGAGATATTAATTAATCCAGTCTTTTCCGTACTTGGGCAATGGATATCAAGGTAGTTGGCGCCTCGAAAGTGAAAGACTTAAACTTTTGCTCAAACTTTCCTCAAGGAATCTTTAAACCATTCTCTTTCAAAATCAATAATAAAAATCGGGGGTCACCGTGCAAATTTTGGCACTAGGGAAACAAATTACTTAAGATTTACCGATATTTAAAATTCAAAATGGCCGCCATCGCTGTGTTAACTCTATGGAGAAAAAATAAAATTTTCGAATTTCGAAAAACTAAGCCGGTGAAAAGTTTTCGTACACCAAGAGCTTTAAAATGAACCGCCACAAGTGGTATTTCAGAAAAGAATTGTAAAAGTTTCAGAGTCCAAATTTGTGTCCTCGAGGCGCGTTCTATACCTTAAAACTTCCAAATATATAAGCACTGCAATATTGGTGTCCGGCCCCAGTGAAGCAAATCAGGGGGTAATGCTCCGACAATATTCGCCCAGACAAAACAACGTTGCCTCGACATCAGAAATATCCCACTATTTAACATCCCGTTCGTGTTAATCGGATTAAAATACGCAGACGATACAATGGTAAATTAGAAAGCCATGCATTCAGGGATTATCCTGCTTATAACGGCAAACTGCTCAGGCTTAGCGACATATTGTGAGTGTGAAAGTACGACAGCGTGCTGGGACAGTAATGAGATTATAACCAGAATGAAAACAAATCATTGGTTCAGACAGATACAAAAAGCGATGTATGCTCATCTGTTTGGACATCGTGCACTGAAAATTTGTACATAAATGTGTCGAAAATATAGATCGAGAGAAATACGCGCAAAAAAAGTATATGCCATGCACGTTTTAATACGCAATAAGATAAACGCAGCATGCTGACGTGTTCATCAAACTCCGTTATGTGGTAATGTCCACACTCACTCCAATACAGTGACCCTGGAGGTATTCTGCGACTCCAATATGTGTACTTAGTGTTGATCGTTTTTCACAGCGCTGTTCATGATTTTTTTAAACAAAAATGCATTTCATGTTTTGATGAATAACTGAATGAATGTGCTGCTCTGTGAATCAAATGCAATGCCGTGACGAACGCATTCGTTGGCGGGTTCAAATTTAGAGGTTGTAGCCATTATCACAATAATTACGAATTTTTTATTGTGTTCCTTACAGATATCTCGAAGTTAAAGACCAACTCCGACAAAATCAAACATGGGTAGCGGAAGTTCAAAAAACAAGGTCTTAAGGGTTGAGTCAAGGTATGATATGTCCATCAAATATGTATGCTGATTGGTTGAGTTGTCGCTGGTAAATTACGAGACGATGAATGAAATTAAAAATGCCCGAATGACGCCAAACTGCCCGCTATACTGTCGTGTAAATTTATTTAATCAACCATCGATATATTTTAACTGTACAGTGCTATCTCTACCATATCCATCCATGATAAAGTGTGTTGCTGAATTTACTGCATATAGAAGAGGTTACAACTGTGTAAATCTTAAGGTAGCATGTGCCTCGGGGACAGATATTCGTGGCTCTCAATTTTCAAAATTCGTTTCTGATCTACCATTTCTGGGGGATCATTTTAAAGCTTTTGGTGAAAGAAAAAATTCATCTTAATGGTTTTTCGGAAATAGAAAATTTTATTTTCCCCATAGCGTTAACATAGTGGTGACTGCCATTTTGAATTCCAGATATCAGTAAATGTAAAGTAATGTAATTTTGCTTCTCTAACACAGAACTTTGCACGGCGAACCCTGATTTTTATCTTGATTTGGCTAGAAAATATGTCTGAAAGCTTCAATGAGGAAAGTTTGAGCAAAAGTTTTAATCTTTCACTTTCGAGGCACATACTACATTAAAATGATATTCTGGTTGTTTCGCTTTTGTACTTAATCTCCGCAGGGAGATACAGGCTGACGCAGACGTCGACTTACTACCGCCCCCGGAGCCGATGAGAGCTACCCCTCTATATAACGTAAACAGACCCTCGAGAGCTACACCCAACAACGTTAACACGCCCGGACCACCGCCCACTCCTCAGCCCACGATACCCGCCAAGGACTACTGCGCCTTCTGTATGAGGAAAGCGGCCGAGTACTACTGCACAGACTGCGGTATGATCATCTGCCCGGACTGCAGCAAGCACCACGACAACGCCGACATCCTCCGCCGGCACACGCTGATCCTCCTGGGCGAGTACAAGGAGAAGAAGCAGACGCTGCAGCAGTACGTGAAGCCGCTGATATGCCCCGTGCACGAGGGCAACGAGCTCACCTTCTACTGCGGCACGTGCAGCGTGCCCATCTGCATGGTGTGCGCCGAGTACAACCACATGCGACCCCAGCACCAGCACAAGACCTTGCTCGCCGGCGTGGACAAGAGGCGCCGCGACTTGGAAGAGCAGGTGAGGAGGCTCCGGACTCGGCAGAAAGGACTACGCACGGCCAAGGAGCAACTGGCCGATGACGTCAAGAACGCCGACGAAAAGAGCCAGATGACGTCATCGCTGATCAAGGAACACACCCAGCAGCTGATCTACAGGCTGCAGCAGGTGATAGACCAGCTTCGTCTCCATGGCGACAGCTTGATAAACGAGGTGGAGCAGAAAACGAAAGCAAAGGCCACTGCTGCCGAAGAGAAGTACGAAGAGATCGACGACTACTTTGCCAAACTACAGCTTGAAGAGCAGGAAGTCGATAAGTTGGTTAAGAACAGCAACGACATCGGATTTCTGCTCCTGGTGAACCAGCGGCTGCACCAGTTGAAGAAAGCGACAAACGAAGACATCAACGTGGAAGCACCCTCCGACATCGTCTTCATCCCCAACGAAGTCGTCGTCGAGGCGATGCCGCTCGGGCTCGTCGGCGCCCTGGAAGAGGTGTCACTCGCGAACGTAAAGGGCGCCAGAAAATCTCACTTCTACGAGTGGCAGTTCGGCGGCAGCAAGATCAAATCTCGCGAGAACACGCCTAATGTCTACAGACGAGGGAAAGCGACGTATCTCAACCAGTGGCCGCCGCAGAACAAACCGGAGGAGAAGATCCTCAACACGAGACCGAGCACGACTTATTCGAACAGCGACAACGACTACAAACCCCCTGAGAAGATGCCTCTCATGGAACTCAATGAGGAAAATGATTGGTAGATGTCAGTTTACCTTCCTTTTGCGGCAAGTCAGAAACCCATAGCACATGACTTGTTGAAATATTAAGAAGTATGCGAACTGTGGTCCCCGAAATCAGGACAATATATATCCATTGACAGTCCCACCGACAGCCAGTGCGTGTGTCACATGTCCGTATTAACAACTGTCATTGTGCCAAGCGGTACGCCCAATGCTTCGGGGACAACGAAACTCGATGGAAGAGTAGCTTACCCAAAGCCCAACACCTTTCTTCAGAACGCTATCCGCACCTAGCTATACCCTGCGTGATTGCGGGCATTATCATCCGTCCCATATAACTATTTAAAACAATATACACATCTAACATACACATTTACTTTAATCATCTTTCCACCGTTTTAATCAAAAGTGTAAAAAAGCAGATAAAACCTATAACCACGAAGAATTTCATCAAGACACTGAGACATACCTCAGCTATGATCCTTAAATCAAAATGTCATCATGAGACATTTAACAAAATTGGTTTCATTAATAGCGCAAGAGAGTGCACCGCTCAGCAACCTTGATGTCCGTCGAACATTTTTACTTGGTAAACATTTTGAAAATCATCGACAATTTATGAACGCGGAGACTATCCTGATAACTTTTGTTATAATATTTATGAAAACACGACCCTGTAAATGTATATAAAAAGAGAAGAGAAGGCTGTATCGCAAAGGTTTATAATTATTGTCCTCGACGACGTTGGTAAAACGATAACTATACCTCATTTAACTCCATTACACATTATAAATATTACAAGATAAAATGTGAATATATAAACATACATGTAAGTGAATATCGCTTTGTATATGCCAGTCAACTTATAACCATATCTAAATTAGCTCTATTGGATATTATAAATAACATTAAACGTACAAATATCAAGACATATGAAAACTTATTATAAACGCCATTACAGTTTTTTCATTTGTCTTTCTATAACAAGCAGTGATCACAATAATTCATTTCGAAGAAATATAATGAGTTAAGATAGGAGGCACCTGGAAATTGAAAGACTTTTCTCAAAGTGAAACTTTCCACAGGGGAAATTTAAGACATTGTCTTTTGAGATAAAGCGGTGGGTTCACCTCGCGAAGTTTAGGACTAGAGAAATAAATTATCGAGTATTCCACGGACAATTGAAATTCAACCGATTGCCGCCGTCCTTGTGTTAACTCTCTGCCGAAAAAAAGTGAATTTTCGATTTCAGCAAAACTAATCCGGTGAAAACTTTACTTAGCCAACAGCTTCACAATGAGTCCCCTCAAGGGATAGGACATAGATAAAGAAACTGCCAGTTACTGACACAACGTTCTGTACACCTTTTGTCAGAAAGTGTAATGTCACATTTTTGGATAACTGGGAAAGATTTGTCAAAACGAAAGTGCAGATTTTAGAAATTTACAACTGTCAATAAAATACACAATTGCATTCCATTTATATTAAATAGGAAAGTCAACATGTCTTTTTTAACGACTTTCTGCCAGAGTTTGCTTGATGACAGCCTGTCCCCTCCAGAGTTGAATTAATGGAAATAGTAATGCTGCCTAGATTTGAAGGTATTCCTAAATAAGACGAGATACAATGAATGCTTGTTTGCCACCAAACGTAAATAATGTATATAAGCCGGTCTACTAATATATAATATAATGTAATATACTTCTTAATACCTTGACGTTGTGTAACTCAGTTCATATATATGTTGTACATAATTTCTTTGCTATATATTGTTTGTCATAAATTTTATTTCTGTAAATGTATCGACTAATCTGTGATATATTGTAAAATAAACATTTTACTACTGTACTAGTGGGGTTTTTTTGCTTATTCATGTTGATATGTTTCAGAATGTCCTATTGGGCCATTGAATACTGATGCCTGAGTGATGACATGTTTGTATTTCGCTTTAAGATTGTGATTGTCAGAGCACGCATACACAGTTTTTTTTTCGGCGTCTCACATTGATCTCTTTTTCTAAGGGGCCGTAGATAATTAAAACATGCGCACGGTAAACGCAACTAAATGTGTTCGACCTCAACCCCCTCCCTTCTCCGTTAAATGCTACGCCCCTCCCCCGGGCATACCCCTTCCAAAATCGATCTTTAATTTGTTCAGCGCCAACTTGACGATGACGCAACCGACAAATTGAAGTGAATTGAAACAGTGTATCCAAAATGATTCTACGTTATTTTACTCGTACGCTGAACCACATGTATGTCTTAGAGGAACGCTGGTGTAGCGCCGTGCCGCACTGGCCTGGTACACGCCAAACGATATAGCGCGATATTTTGCGATCCACAAAAAACATGTAGCTTGATGTCGTAGAGCGACTTTTGCACACGGTAATCGAAGTACAGCCGAACCCCCTCCCGCCATAAACACAGAAATTCAATTTACCGTGTGCGTGTTTTAATTATCTACGGTCCCTAATCGTTTCACAAGTTTAACTCTGTTTATTCTTTATTGTTGTTGACCACTCTTCAAAGTACCTAGCGCCCTATTCTGCAGATAATGTCACTGTCAAGCAATTTGAAACACCGATAATTCTCAATTGCAACTATCAACTTTTGTCTTGGCGTAGCAGGCATATTATGCATCGAAGGAATAAATTCCTTGAAAGTGAACTTGAATGTCGATATTTATGTAAAAAAAACCCTATTTTGATCGTTGACAGATTTACCATAGGAAACTAGAGCTTCAGGACCTCAGGGAAACTTTGAAGAAAGTATAAATATGGTGGTTTAGGATCAATTCGGTCTTGTTGTACATGCCATACTATCTGCCAGGCTGGAGTTGATCTGAGAAATATGTACAATTTGTCACGGCGTACAATAGGTCGTGTTGGCTGTACAATGACAAAAAAGAGTCAAATGCTTCACAGTATAGGAAATGTCCCTTGACCTAGGTACAGAGGACTAAAATATTGTCGCACAGCTCATATCTGAAGATACTTAACAATTCATATCAGGTAAAATGTATGATAAAGTGCGTTGAAAATTTTATGGTTTACAAGTATATAAGGTCAGGTCGTAACTCACAGTGAAGGAATCGCATTCGTTGGTTCTGGTGTCTTAAAAGTATTTGAAACATGATGTTGTTGCGATAAAATGAACTCCGTGGCTCGTTAAAAACAGCCGCTAGGTTGTTTTTTGTTAATCGCTGACAACAAGACATGTGTGGAAAATATGCGCCATAGCCTTGGATTATCCTCATTCAAAAGAGTCGAATGCCTCCAATCTTAAGCTTAATCTATCATTCAACATTGTGAGTTGGGCGGCTGGATTAAAACGGCGGTGCTTGCCAGGGTTACAACGCTTTCTTTGCGTGAACAACTCATGGCCTGACGGAACTGTCACCAGGTGACCGCGATAAACAACCAGAAACACTGGTGTGAAGATAAAAGCTTCGCAAAGACTGTTAATACTTTGGCGTACAACTACATCACCCATGTGTTGACAATATTGCGCGTTTTTGCCAATTTCATTGTAAATATGGTAGTGAATTGCAAACGCCCTAGGCCCGTTGTCAGGGATGTCTGTCAAGTGAATATCGCCACATCTACACGCATTGTATACTACAGTATGTTAGGGGTCGAATCCGCCTCGGGCACAGATATTCAGTTTCTCAAACTTTACAATTTGTATTTGGGTTCAGCCACATGTAATTCAGCTCGACCATTTAAAATGCGACGGACAGGGCATGGTAATGTAATTCTGTTTGGTCTAACACTCGTTAGTGTGTTGGTTTGGGGTCATTTTGCAACCCTTGGAGTACGAAGTTTTCATCGCTTTATCTTTGTGACCTACTATAGGTACAGCCATTATTTACAAATTATACACATTTTATCATGTTGCATTATCCTGGGCTGATGAATAAATATTTAGGATGATGAAATAATCTGTAAAACATTGTACACGTCATATCCTACATGGCAAAACAAGGGCACAATATCAGTAAACAGACTAGACTTTGTCCGATAAATCGATTGTACGAAAACAGGCGCATGTACATCACAGAGTACTTCATGACGGGTATGATATTTCAAACACGCGCAAAAACATAGTATAAGCTACGTCGCGCGCAATTTTGCGATCTTTGACCATCATCAGTATCCGCCGTTTATTCTCTGTGAGATCTTAAATTTCATCAATAAAAAGTTTATTTGGTGATGCCACGTTTCAAAGCTCAGTGCAAGTGACCTCATTGAGAGGGCAGTCAAGTCGTTGTGTGAGGGGTGGAATCCGATCGCGAACTTTCGTATTATGTTTTCGTGGGGGATTTAACCTCATTGTTCAATTCCTATCTCAGGTCTGTATATTTTTGAGGTACTTAATTCACGGCCGCATATATTCAGTATTAGAATTTTAATCTTGTTGCCTGTCATACAGTTTACCAATAGAACACCCGGTCATGCTCTTTTTTTGTCACCCATCCAAACCATATACGACTAAATTCCCCAGGGAATAATTGCACTTCACACGCGACACCGTTGTACTCTTGTTTTGGTCGTTGTCAAGGCCCTTGAACAACATCTGAATACGTCCTGAGCTTGCGATAACTAAAATAAACTACATTTTAAGCATTTTTCCTCAGTTTTGTCTCGTTCGACTCAAATGCGAAGTCTCTGTGACATCATACATAAACAAAATGCAATATTTACTGTTTGCGCTTAACGCCGCCGCCACCTGCGGTGATATTAAGGGCTTTTGTCGACGTTTCATCCCTGTTGGCAGTCTCTTTCATGGTACAAGATGTCTGATGGCAAAGAGTTCATGTTTTGCCCCTGTAAAAGTAAACTTTCAGCACACGCACCTGATAGACGCATATGTCAGCCATCATTGGGACACTGAACTCATGGTGTACGATTGGCGAAGCTGATGCGCGCATACGAGCAATTTCAAGGAGGTAAGCCTCGAGTTGCTGATGTATAGACTGTCAGCTCTATCCATACTTTCCTTGCTTTAGTGTGCGTGTGTATGTATGTATGTATGTATGTATGTATGTATGTATGTATGTATGTATGTATGTATGTATGTATGTATGTATGTATGTATGTATGTATGTATGTATGTATGTATGTATGTATGTATGTATGTATGTATGTATGTATGTATGTATGTATGTATGTATGTATGTATGTATGTATGTATGTATGTATGTATGTATGTATGTATGTATGTATGTATGTATGTATGTATGTATGTATGTATGTATGTATGTATGTATGTATGTATGTATGTATGTATGTATGTATGTATGAAACTTCAACGTTTCTAACATGCCGTTGAGGAATTACAAGAAATAATAACTTTGTGAATATGAATTTGTTGTCGTATGAAAAGATAATGAGTTTGCATGGTTTTTTTTTTTACTTTTAAGACCACTCACCATAGCTTGTCAGTGAACAATACAGACAACAGTAACTCAAGAGATTTCAGAGCATCATGGGATGCGGGAGTTCAAGACCGGTCTCTGCAAAGAACTTGGAGCCAATACCTCGCCCCGCTACACCCATACCAGTGCAGACACATGCCAAGTAAGGTCACCTTTCCCCTTTGATTAGAGGATGTCTAGATGACACCAGGGTTGACCGCAACTCAAGTTTTCCATATTTCATTATTTTCTGTTGCCACTGATGTTTTTAACATTTGCAGTGGATTCCTGTTGGCAAATGTGCTACCCATACGCATTTATCAATTTACATAAGAACGTGTTATTTACCGCGAGGACGTTCACTTGCCAAAAATAAACACCAGCCCGTCTTTCTATTCGTGATGCGATATCGTCTCGGGGAGAATATAACATGCTAAAGTGCACTGTCGATTGGAAATTTTTATAAGTAGAGATGTTTTATATTTGTCATTACTTGGCGAACGAAAGCAGTCTGAAATACTATGAGTACCCCATCTGTTGTCGTCCCAGGGTGTATGAATTTCTGGTACTCAAATATACCAACTTGAGGTTTTCGTTTAATCTGCTGGCAGACAAGGGGCACAAGATGCTCTGTTCTTACTTTCAATGAAGAGAATAAAACATTGTGTAGTTGATATCAAAGAACCCTGAAAGGAACAGTAGAAAAAGAAAACGCTTTTGTAACTTTTTTGGAATTTAATGTACACAAACTCCCCTCTCGTTGTTTTGTCTCTGTTGCATGTGCCTCTCAGTAGAGGTTGTACTAGAGTTTATCTACACTTGAATTTTAATCGAATTGTTTCTCTTTCAAACGATTTAAAGGGCTGTGCAGTCTGAACCGCCGCGACATGAACTGGAATGTGGCTTCTGCAAGACGAAAGCAGCGACTGGTTTCTGCGTGGACTGTGGCGTATTGATATGCAAGTCGTGTTCAGGCCATCACAAGGACGCCGCGGTGTTGAAGAAACACGATAGAATTTCCCTGGCGGAATACAAGAACAAGCGGTCGCTGCTCGCTAAGTACGTCAGCCCCGTCGTCTGCTCCCTGCATGAAGGCAACGAGATGACCTATTACTGCAAAACTTGCAACGTCCCCATGTGCGTTGTGTGCGCCGAGTACATTCACAAATCGCCCCAGCATCGCCACACGACCCTCATCGACGCCCTGGTGCAGAAACACAAGGCCCTCAACGAGCATGTGGAAGCTGTCAAACGGAAGCGGCAGAAGATGGCAGACATGAGCGAAAGTCTGCTTACTCTCCAAGAAAGCGGATCGACGGACGGTACCGATCTAAAGGAAGTCGTCCTTTCGCACACCAAAACCATAGTCGAGAAACTCAGATCAGTGATAGACGAACTGCAAGCCGACAGCGACCGACTCATCGGGGAGTTAGAAAGCGACAGGCGGTCAAAAATAAAGCGGGCGAAGTCAAAAGAAGGGGAGGTTCAGACCTGCATCGCTGAGTACGACAAACACCTCGGGGAAGCCGACAAGCTACTGGAACACAGCAACGACATCGGGTTTCTCCGAGTCGTCGACACCACGTGCGGTTACTTGAAGGCGGCGTCCGAACTCGGAGTGACGGAAACTCAAGAAGATAGTATGCGCTTCACTCCGATTGAGGACGCAATCGAGGCGGCAAAGAAACGAAAAATAGGTTGGCTGTCCAAAGAGAAGAGCGATAAACCCTTAAATCGGGAGTCCACGGGCAAGGTCGATAATCGAAGTCAGAGGGACGATGCTCCTTCTCGGGAGAAAAGCGAAGGATTTCGGAGTTGGAAGTCGCGTTTTGACTACGATCGGCTGAGAGAATTACAAAATGGAAGACTTGAGTGCAGATCAAGCGAAAACGCAAGGAAAGAGGAATGGTATCTCAAATACCTCCTACCCAACCGGGGTACGCTGACGCAAACGTAAAATACTCGGCTGTTGTCTGTAATGGGTACAGTTACATCGCAATCCGATCACTGATCGAAAAAAACAATGCTGCAGTGAGCATGCGCCTGACTATCCAAATACTGATTTAAGTGATAGAAAAACCAGAGCTCCCTTAAACTTTCTCAATACTCGTTCTGTCGAACCTTTGGTCTGAATGTCTGTCTTCAGGCTGTGTTGACGTGGCCCACGCTGAACTTTAACGAACCTTGTTTCCACCAACACTGTGAGAAATAGCATCGTGGAGCTTGTCTGCAATTATATCATTCAGACACCCTCTCCACTCACTCTGCCCGTTGTGGCGCTGTTGGTCACTGCCCGTGTCTGTGTCTCTACCTCTCACTGTCTGTGATGTCATTGATTTTGTCACAAGGAATATTAAATTATTAGACTGTGGTTGTCCGTCGAATATGCCATTTGCTCACTCGAAGTGTTTGAAACTGAAAAAAGTTCTCTCAATAGTTGAGACTATACGTTATATTGGCGATGCAAATTTGTCAGCACTGATCGGCGAACTCGGCGTCCAATAGTCACCGTAAAAAGAAAGTGTATAAAAAACAATATTTCCGGTTGAATGAGTGCTTTTCACACTTTTTATACATAGGTTCAACAACGAGACCGCTTCCAGGCATATTTGTTCAATAAAAGCCCACTGTAACTTTAATTCATAAGAATCAGTGTTGCTTTATTTTTCTGCACAATTTTCGATTTCAGTTGCATCGTGAAGATTCATAATGCATACCATACTAGGGAGTCTCATCCCCCACACGTCATTGCCATGCATGCGCAGTCGTACAAAATATCCCGTGGTCCTGTACATTCAGGAAGTAAGGCAAATATGGTGCTTTTATCCTTTATACTTTATCCTTTTTTCCCGCCAAAAGGTCAGACTGATAACCACTGTACCCCTAGTTCATACCCCAAAAGCGGCAAAGCGACATTACTTTAAAACCTTTTCTTAATTATCTCTTCTGTGAAGAAAAAAGTAGACTCAGACTTGGCTGAGGCTCTTGCCGTTATTCTACGTAGACAGTAATTGTAATGTTACTCATTTCAATTAAACTTCCTGTAACGTGTATTAGTTATTCGCCTTGCAATTGAATTTTGAATCACAGAAAGAGTATAAATATTATCATTTAGGATCTATATGGAGGTATATTTACTGTGTATGTCTTTACAATATGCTACCATGGACACAGTAAAGGTTATACTGTCACCTGTTCCGATTTGCCACAGTTACCATGAAAAGAAAATCTAACCACAGTACTGTGATCTAACCAATCACAGATTTTAAGCGGGTGGCCGCTGTTTTAAAAACAGCGCCCTCACATGGGCATTTTGAATACCAAGGAACCTCTTTGACCATATGTGGGCATGTTTTAAACTGTATACCTGTGAGTTTCTGTTTGAGTTTGATGATCCAGTAACCCCCGCTGGCAATCACATTGCCACATTTTTAAAGCCTTGATCACACTTATTGAAAGTGCGTCATAGTACAACAGGCAACTGCCTCGGGCATCAGACCACAATACAGAATACATATTGTCGTATTCTAACTCTGGTGAATTGTAGCGAATAGATCACTAAAGGACATAAAATGGGTGTTACGTTTATTCAGTCAGTAAAACGATAATACTTATGATGTGCTTTGTAAACCATACCATTTAGTGGGGGCTTTAAGGATTAACTTACAAACACGTAAACGTAAAGAAAGACTATATTTTTGTAATCAACCACATTATACATGTGTTGGCAAGTCGTGTGTCTTAAGCGATGGGTTCTCTTTTCCTCAAGAAATTATTTCTAAATGGCTTTCATGGAATTTACCAAAAGTTCTTCACTTCAACAGATAGGTCTTGATTGTCATATCTAGTGTCGCTGAGTATAAGCCGGATGTAGACGTACGCAATTTTCTGGCATCGAAGGCGTTGACGTCAAGGTCAAATGACAATGCACAACGATGAATATTCATAAACTGTGTGAAGTTTGGATAAGTTTTGAGTCTTCGGTGAGCCTTCCAAACATTAGTTTGAGTGTCTTTCAGAGTCTCAATAGAGCGTTCCACGTGACGTCTCCCAACAACCTTCCTTCAATCACTAACATCTGTTCTGTACAGTTCCCGCTACATGCACACCTTGAAAGAGTTAGAGTTGTCACGCGGTCATTCCAGAGTTGATGCGGACATTGTGGATGTAAAATGGTCTGCCTAACGATAGAATTATTCGCCCATGGCAAAACTGAAAAAACAAACATGTCACCTAAGGAGACCACGTGCCTTGACATCCATTGTTTGCTTGATAACAAATCACGGAAAAAAATGGGCGTTTACCAGGTGTTTATGCGGTTATTCTGCAATCGTTTGTTTGTATTGGCCCATCCACTTCAGTCACCGTACTTCAACACTACATGTAGTTCATTCGTTGACTAAATTTATGACAAGTACACTTTTTGAAAAATGTAAATGCGGGCTCTAATCAGCATGCCCTATCAAAGAACCGCTAAAAGAATACGCCTCGGGGACAGATATTCGGACACTCAAAATTTTCCTGTTCTTTTCCACTTGTGGGAACTCATTTGGAGAAAAAAATTCACCGTCTTTGTTTTTAGAAAATCGAAAATTCTGTTTTTATACCATAGAATTAACACAGGGATGGCGGCCATTTTGATTTCCAACGCTTAAATCTGCAAGTTGGGTAATTTGTTTCTGTAGTACCAAAATTTGCACGGTGACCCCCGATTTTTGTTCGTGATTTTAAAATTCAAAGAGAATGGTTAAAAGATGCAGTAAGGAAAGCCAGAGAAAAAATGAAAGACTTTCACTTTCAAGGCGCATACTACCTAAAACGTGAAACATCAAGGTATAATCTGCCTTGTTTCGTAATATGAAATGAATGATTTGTCTTTCGATCAAATGAAAAGTATGATGTGATTTAAAAATAGAAATATCATCTTAATTTTCACTCACACAACTATCAGCTGAAGTAACTCGGAAACAAAAGTTTGAAATTTTTGCTTGAACTGAATCGTAGGTGTCTATGAGTTTCCGTTAAAGAAGAATAAACATTATCGATAACATTACGAAAGGTCGGATCAAAGAATTGATTATTGAAAATTAACGAATATTTTGAATTAAGGTAGTATGCGCCTCGTACGTAAAAGACTTAAACTTTTGCTCTAACCTTCGTAATTCCTTAAGGAGTCTTTCAACCATTCTCTTTCATAATCAAGAATAAAAATCGGGGTCACCTTGCAAATTTTGGTACTAGAGAAACAAATAAGTTAAGATTTACCGATATTTAAAATTCAAAATGGCCGACATCCCTGTGTTAACTCTATGGAGAAAAATAAAATTTTCGAATTTCGAAAAACTACGCCGGTTAAAAGTTATCTTACACCAATAGCTTCAAAGTGAACCCCCAAAGTGGCTGATCAGAAGAGAATATTATACTTTGAGATTCCGAATATCTGTCCCTGAGGCGCGTTCTACCTCAAGACATTCATGAACACTTGAGAGGAGCAGTAAAGAGCTGCAGTGTTTTGGAAGTCTTAAAACCAGCTTCAAGGGAACTGTGTGCCTTCAACGGCACAAAGTTGTGACCGTTGAACTGACATGAAACCCGTCGATCATGTACAAGGAAGTCAAATCGGACGTGTTGTGTATGTTTTTCTTGTCATTTAGAACGCTTTAAATTCTGGAGCGGGATATTCCTGACGGCTTTTGACCAATGTATGGCAATCACCTGCTGTAGGAAGTAGCCTAGCAGAGTTGGGCATAAACATATAAATATTTGTTTAACCTGAACCCAATTCATCTTCCGCTGACACCTGTTCACGTAAGATTGAAACATACCGACAGGGGTTATATGTCATGTGTGCGTTGGTGTTGAATCTCTTAACATGCAAGGGTTGTCACGGTCGCATAGCCAACGAAAGCGTTTACGGTCGACGGAGTCAACCTCTCCTAATTGCTTGTAGAAAGGCGGCAACACTGCATCTGTGGTGTTTCACAGCCACAACTCGACGACATCTCATGACTATAGCGTGAAAACAAGGATAATATGGAAGGAATAGGTTGAAGGCACAAGGTCGGAGGTTGTTTTGAACGTTTCAGTGTTTTATTAAGCTGTATATATTAGTCAGATTTTAACACCTCTCTGCCAACTTGAAGGATATTCCTGACGTGTCAAGTTCAGACTTCGCGGAGCGATCTGGTTGCGGATGTGGGACAACTTGCTAAAGAACACCAAGGTAAGGAATGCCATCACAGCTCAACAATGATCTCCAAGAGTTTGGCATTATTACCCGACAGCACTTACGGGGCTCGACAGAAAGTCATTTCTTTTTTTATTGAATGAAGAAAACAAAATCATGTTTTTCGAGTTACAGGAAGATATATTGTGATGGGATAATAATGTATTTCGCACAACATCAAACGCGAACAAACAAGTCAGGAATGTCAACAACGCTAGCAAGATAGAACCTTGCGTTATTAAAAACCCTTTGAGTGCTGTAATTTTTCTCACCAAAATTTTACTAATATTTATGAATTTTCCTGTAATTTTTTATAATTTTGGACCAAACGAAATTACAATTCAATGGCTACAGTTTTGTATCAAAATTTTGGCGATAGAGGCGACAAAAATTGACTTTGGCGCTCAAAGGGTTTTGAATCAAGTGTTTATTCAGGCATAGATCAAATGCTTTTGTACCAGACCGTGGCTTGCAGGACCTTATCTATATGTGCTCCTGGAGGGTCAGTGTTTTACAATCGTCCTTCTATGAACTTGCCCCAGACAAAGTAACGACCCATATCTCAGGTTAATGTGAACGCAGCCAGTTCAAACACGCACTTTAAAAAAAAACGGAAGAAAAAGCAAAGTCTTCAAAATGACGACCGTTCATAGCCTACTGATGTGAACAACGTCGTAAAATTCTCGAAGACTCCGAATCGACACATTAACAAAGAACGCAATGTGCACACAACTTGGAGAACGTGCGTCCATACGCGTGTCTGGCCAAAAATTACTACAGTTGCCATGAATCACACTCAGCCTTCATTCCGTGGACATTGCATCTCATACGGAGATAGTACTTTTTGTTGCCTGCCTTGATTAATTTATCTTATTCTTTTTGAAAAAAAAGCTTCAACAGACTTCGTCATTTTCGTTTTGTGTCGCCTACACAAACACCTTGTACACGCCACTCAGTAAAGGGCCTAAAGCAACAAAAATGCCAATATTTTATTAACAGTGCAAAGTTCATTATCGATTTTCTTATATTTTGTTACACCCAATCATCTACTTCTAACTCAGAAAGGCAAACAATATTGGGGCAAAAGTGACGTGACCTCAATATGTACTTTACATGAACGCGCAATGTAACACGTCCGATACGTATAATTTATAATTGTCGTTTCTCGAGAACTATAAAATAATGTTTTGTGAATGGCTGCCAAATATGCTTTGTTTCTTTTGTAGAAATTTCATGGTGCTCTAGGTATTTTAAACTATTTTGTATAACGAGTCTATCTCTTCCGCCTATGTGTGCAGTATGTACTTCACGAGTTTGCCTTTTTTCATTTTTTGCTCTTGACATGTTCTTAACTGATTATGTATATCAGTCCGCCACAATCCATTGTTGCATAACGGTTGCCACGGACACAAGAAGGCACAGACACGGAGCACATACAGAGATTCATTCACAAACTAATTTACAGAGGGCTCTCCCTTTTTCAACAATTGTTAAAACACAAACGTACATATTTCTTAAGATTTCCATTTGCTAATTTGTCGGGCCTTTCCAATATTTGCGACGTTGATGGCGTTGTCGCCCGTGGAGATATATGCCGCCGGGTGACTCACCCTGGGCTACATCTAGCTCTATCTAATCTATAGGAAGCTTTACAAAAGTGTAGCCTGGTGAAAACAATAAATGCGTCATATTAGAACAATTTTCATCACCAAGCGGCGCACTGGTATATTTAGATCCATATTTTCTTCGTAAACATGTACTTTTATCATTTTTCAAATTCGGAATTGTTCCGGGTCATTTTCAGTCAAATGATGAATATGCTACGACATCGACAAGTCACCATTGAACCCCTTAGGGCGGCGCGCCACGTTCGAAAAACTAAGCATGTAGTAATTCTGTCTATATGACCTTGTTCCGTTTGTGGATACGTGCACGGCACTTGAAGCTAAATAGTACACATTGCTAGCTTCGGGACTGGTTGGTGTCGTATCATCAAATACTGAAATCGTGTTTTAATTTCTTTCACATGTTCAGAAGACCACACACCAAAGCCTTGACAAGATCAGCAAGTTACCTGGTTACAGAGAATTATGGGATGCGGGAGTTCAAAACCGGTCCCTGCACAGCCGCCAACACCTCCGCCTCCGTCACCTACACCAGCAAGGTAACTCCAGGATTTCTATGATTACATTAGACTTGACTTATATATATATATATATATATATATATATATATATATATATATATATATATATATATATATATATATATATATATATATATATATCGAAGTATACAGATGTCCTTATGGGAACGCAAATTACTTCAAGTACAAAGTAATAATATCTGTTACTTAAGTTTCATGCATGCAATCTTCAGACAAGAAGTGAAAGATTGCACGAAGTATGAAACTTAAGTAGCAGATATTATTACTTTGCACTTGAAGTAATTTGTGTTTAATATTATATTATATATATATATATATATATATATATATATATATATATATATATATATATATATATATATATATATGATGTATAACCTTATGCAAGTGTTATCTTAATATATTATTAAAGATTAGGTGAGAAATAACCAGAAGCGTATTTGTTACGCACTAATAGGCAACATGGGCTATATAGTGAAACTTGCTTCAATACGCTGTATTTTTACAATGCAGATGATAAGAACTGTTTGACAAAGAGTCAACACTGACTCCACTTAAAGCTATTCAAAATAACCTGGTAGACTGAAGTAAAATTTGAAAACTTAACTTTACAGTATGCTTTGTCGCACTTCTGGCCTATGAAAGGCGCCGCCCCTTCAGCCTATTGAATTCGCACGAACACACACAAAGACACACATATGTTTTTGTGCCTGCATTGCATCGTGCTTCTCTATATACATGGTTAATTAACATGTCCATCATATCTTCATTCTTTTCCTTTCAACCTCGATCTGAAGGGTTGTGCCGCCTGAATTCGAGTGTGGCTTCTGCAAGACGAAAACTTCGACTGGTTTCTGCAAAGACTGTGGCCTGCTGATATGCCAGACTTGTTCTCGCCATCACAATGACTCCGCGGTGTTGAAGAAACACGACATGATCCCCCTGGCGGACTACAACAGAAAGCGCGCCCTGCTCGCTAAGTACGTCAGCCCTGTCGTCTGCTCGCAGCATGAAGGTCACGAGATGACCCATTACTGCAAAACTTGCAATGTTCCAATGTGCGTTGTGTGCGCCGAGTACCTCCACAAATCACACAGCCACACCACCACCCTTGACGCCCTTGCGCAGAAGCACAAGGCCCTCGATGAGCACGTCGAGGCTGTCAGACAGAAGCGGCAGAGGATGACGGACATGAGCCAAAGTCTGCTCGCTGTCTTGGAAAGTAGTATGATAGGAGGTAGCGACTTACAGGGCGCCGTCCGGTCGCACACAAGAACTACAGTCGACAGCCTTCGAGCAGTGATAGAGGAACTGCAAGCCGACGGCGACAGACTCATCCGAGAGCTCGAAAACGACAGGCAGTCCAAAATCAGGTATTTAAGCTTGGAGGAAGAAGAGGTTCGAGCGTGCATCGTTGATTACGACAAGCATCTCAGGGAGGCAAACGAGCTGTTGGAGCACAGCAACGACATCGGGTTCCTACATGTCGTCGATACCACGTGCGGCTACTTGCAGACGGCGTCTGCACCCGGAGTAAGAGACACGCCAGAAGATAGTAGGGTGCGCTTCATTCCAATCGAAGACGCCATCGAGGCGGCAAAGAAAAGAAAAATAGGGTGGCTGTCAACGGAAAAGAGCGGAAGACCGATGAAAAGGGAATCACAAAATGACAGACCTCAGGGGAAATCAAGCGTTCCTAGACAGAGAGAAGACTCAAATTTAAAATACATATAGTCCGTGGGCTAGAGGGGGTCTACGTGCACCCCCACAGGATAACAAACCTGTAATTTTCAGAAGCCTTGGGATCCCTAGAATACGAAATGGAATTTTAATAGAAAAAATATAGGGATGGAATAGCTGTTATGGTCATGTTTTGAAGGGTACCGAAAAATCACGATTTTGCAACCCAATTGCATTTTCGTCAAATCTGTCTTCTTGTAAGTCATCTGCTGAGCTTAATTTTTAACATAACCTCACTTGTTTGGTATCATTAGAAAGGCAATTTATTCCTCTTTAAGATGACATATTGCAACATGCAATATTGCAATATGACCAAACCTTACCCCATACCCCAACGTTTAACATTGCAAATTACAGTAAATCTCAAATTCTACCAATTTTTTAGCTAGGCATAATAAAAAATGCAATGCTTTGTATGAAATTGGTCTAATTTGGTACAGGGACATGTAAGAAATATGAAATAGACTTTTAACAGAAAAAATATTGGGACTCTAAAGCTGTAACAGTCATATTTTGGAGGGTACCGCAATATCACAGTGTTGCAGATTTGCATGCATTTTTGTTAAAGCTTTCTTCCTATCAGTCATCTGCTGAGCTTGTTTTTGAATATAATCTAATTTGTTAGGTATCATTAGAAAGATAATTTACTAGTATTTAAAATGACATATTGTAACATGCAATATCTTGTATAGTATTCATGAAATATGACCAAAACTTATCCCAACCCCAAAGTTTACATTGAAAATTGCAGTCATAGCTAAAATCAAATTCTACCAATTCTTTAGCTAGACACAAAATATCTGGCCATTTTTGCTATTAAATCTCTTTTATTTGGTACAGGGATATGTCAGAAATATGAAATTTGATTTTAGCTATGACTGCAATTTTCAATATAAATTTTGGGGTATGGGGTAAGTTTTGGTCATATTTCATGAATACTGTACAAGATATTGCATGTTGCAATATGTTATCTTATTAAAGAAGAATAAATTTACCTTTTCAATGGTACCTAACACATTAGATTATATTCAAAAACAAGCTCAGCAGATGACTTATACGAAGACAGCTTTAACAAAAATGCATGCAAATCTGCAACACAGTGATATTGCGGTACCCTCCAAAATATGACTGTTACAGCTGTAGAGTCCCAATATTTTTTCTGTTAAAAGTCTATTTCATATTTCTGACATGTCCCTGTACCAAATTAAATCAATTTCATACAAAGCATTGCATTTTTTATTATGCCTAGCTAAAAAATTGGTAGAATTTGAGATTTACTGTAATTTGCAATGTTAAACTTTGGGGTATGGGGTAAGTATTGGTCATATTTCACAAAAACTGTAGAAGATATTGCATATTGCAATATGTCATCTTAAAGACGAATAAATTGCCTTTCTAATGATACCAAACAAGTGAGGTTATGTTAAAAATTAAGCTCAGCAGATGACATACAAGAAGACAGATTTGACGAAAATGCAATTGGGTTGCAAAATCGTGATTTTGCGGTACCCTTCAAAACATGACCATAACAGCTATTGCATCCCTATATTTTTTCTGTTAAAATTCGATTTCGTATTCTAGGGATCCCTAGGCTTCTGAAAAATACAGGTTTGTTATCCTGTTGGGGGGGGGTGTGCACGTAGACCCCCTCTATTCCACGGACTAATAGATGCTCATTGACAAAATTGCATATGCCTTCAGACAGCTTACCAAATCTAATCACTCCAAGCACTCCTCGCTGTATCTCTCTGTTAAAGGCAGGGGGAGCCTATAAATACCCCCTATCTCCCTGGGGATTCATAATCCAACATGAGTGGCACATGGTAACAACGTCAACGAATGCTCCCGAAAATCTGGAACTTTCAACAACCATGGTGTAAATTAAAGCACTGTTCCAACATATTACGTTTTGTGAATACTTGTGGCATCACCCTGTTGGCGAAATTCTCTCATTTTTCCATTTTAAGTTGATTTCTTATGCCAAAAATGCTTCGACGCTGTGTTCGAAGCGTCCAACGAACAATAGATGAAAGCATTCAAACAGCTGCCAATCACGAGGGGACGCGCAAAGGTGCAAACGATCAAACATTTGTTTTGTATATCGGATCGATTACGATGTCAACAATGAATAAACGATTCTTACTACTGAACGAAAAAACTTGACCAACGGTTACTGAACACGCGCCTCAATGAATTCAGACACAAACGGACTACTTCATGGTTTCAAGCAGATTGCCTCTCCCTTTTTGTTCGTTGATATGTGTACCTGTAGGCCTATGAATGGGTGATGTTTTTGTTGACCTGCAGTACGATATTTTACGATAGATCGCCTTTGGAAGTATGTTGTGGCATAGCCCTGCGTACGATGACGTGAATTCCCGGCGTTATACGGCCTCCCACCACAGCTCTGCTGATTACCATGGACAAACCGGCAACATGCGGATCCAATTTGGACGGAGCACGAAAAACTACTTTCTAACTGTTTTCCGCCGAAATCAACTCGATTCCGATCTACATGTATGCAGCCTACCCAACCACTCAACCGCTCACTGACTGCGAAAAAAAATGCTCTCGTGACATCCAAAACCGTTGTTTGCTCGCGATGCACGGTCAATGGCTCATGCAGTGGACGGGCATTGGATACGTTCATGCCACGATTACATGTATACAGGTGCCCATGAGCTTCATTATAGCCTGTCGGGTCGGGGCGATGAAACTAAATCGTGATTGATTCATCTCTGTCGGATTTGACCAAAAAGAGACACTTGACATAGATTATAGCATCAAATGTTGACCGTCAGACTGAAACATGATAAAAGATCTGAAGATCGCCGTGATCGGTGATGTCGTTCTTCTCTATACGTTTTTCTGAGCTAGTTTTTTACTAAATTGTTCGAGTATTAGCCGACGTTTTTTTGAAAACTTAATCAACTTTTCTTTCCCAACCAGGGCACAACATTACCTTTTTTACTTTCATGGTAACCTAGGATGAATTAAATCGCAGATTAATAGACTCTTATGTTCTTCCTCGATTGTCTGTGACTGATTTTGCTATCTCCATATCGATATTGCGTTCGCACTCGGGTGTCTTGAAACTTACGTCATTCACTGAAATAGTTTTCGGACAAACTCAAGAAATTCGACAACTACTAACGAATAGTCGGCAAATTTACAGAGACAAGCAATAATAATTATGGTCATTTTACCGTCTTTTTTACCATTTTTGCCGTCTTTAGATAAGCGGACTCGTTTGACGGAAGCAGTATATAACGATCTGAGTTCCCATATTTTTACCCTACCGTGTGAGTGTAGTATTCGAATGAGTGAGATCATAATCTTACGCTGTTCCGAGTGGTCTGGAGATTTTTTATAATATACAATAAATTGACCTTATCAAAATTATTGTTTTACATTGCTTGGATATTGATACTTTTTCCGTACGTTTTGACTGTTGATTTGAAGTCTTTTGATTCTCCATTGGCAGCAGCACATGTACGGTTACAACCGCCATGTGATGACCAGAGTGTGATTGTAAAGTTGTCGGGAAGTTGTCCAGAAGAAAAATCATTTTGTATTTAGAGGCTTCAGTTCGGGATTTTTCAAGATAAACAAATCATTATACATTTCCTACGTCTTTGAAACGGGGATTACGGTAATGTGATGAATGTGATGAAAATTTTGTGAACGTCTTTGCAATGTGTTCCCACGATGAGTGTGAACTGATTCTTTGTTAGTAAAATCGTCAGAAATGGTCCAGTGACCGTGATAAAATAAACACAGATGCAAAACCATTGCGAGGAAGATAGTAAGAAATTCACATTGCAATATTTGCTGTCGTATTTCTCAGCAGGAATAATCAATTTTTACACGTTGTGTATAAGATCAGCAAGCAGGTGTTCGGCGGTCAATTGCTTCTATCATAATAATCTTGATCGCAGCTATTTGGCGAGAAGACAGCGGGTACTTATAATCTCGCAAAATTATTGATATCATGTCTTTGTGTTGAAAATTTTCGATCGGAGGCAGCTCAAATCAATAGCCGTGATATATTCGGAATCGTGTTCTCACTGGACACCGAACTACCTGCTATCAACAGTACGTTATGTACCATCGGCGGTAACACATTGGTCGTAATCTTGTCTAATTCTGCCCCGCTGTTTGTACAGTCCAGAAATTTCAAAGCTAGATTTTTTCACCCTGACATATAATACAGCGACCTTGCACACTAATGATCATTCCACTGGTTTTTTAATTTGCTCCGTGGCCCCGGTAAGATTTTTTCAATACGATACAAAGTTTGAAATTTTTTCAAGGTAAATTTAGTATATTCCCAGTTTGTGGGGTAAAGTTTTCTGGAGTGAAAGTTTGAGTTGACGCTGATAGAGTAGACGTCGAGCCCGGCACAGTTGACTGGGACCCGGTCGGTTTGGGGTCGTTTAGTCCAGAAACCTGCAGCGGAGTTCTGTATGATCACCGTTCGGCATTTGGGTGATTTTTTGGTCAAAGTAATGCAGTAACAATGTACGCCAGATTTTTTGTGTTGTTTTTGTCACAACTGTCATGTGCGTATACGGACGGTTTTCGATTAAAAACGGTAGTAATATCCAGTGCTCGTAAATGCGTGCAAAATTTATTCAGTGACTGTTTACGCAGCAGTCGTAAATACGACTAGGATTTACCACTACGTAACAACTGTAAACATCGCATCAATAGTCCATACGAAAATTTTGTGCTGAATCGAGGGAGATAACAATTGCGGTAGAAAAGGTCAGTCCATCATCCGTCAAAGTTGTTGATCGAAAAATCTTCACTGAGCGCCAACTACATGAGTGGCTGTTATAGTTGTACACGTAGTTCTGTGGGCTTTCCGCTGTCACTTGTTACGAGCTATGTTCAAAGTGCGTCAAGCTACGAATATTTTCATGTACTGAGTTACAGACATCGGTGAAGTACCGGTACATTGATTTTGTTCAAAACCACTGCCTGTTTGTTCCTCGGGTGTCCCTAACGTCGACTGGCTCTATGTGCGTACAAACATAGCAGTCGGGATTAAGATTTCCTGGATAAATAGATTTATTCCGCCTCTGACGCAAAGATACACACTGTTTTACATGTGCCACTCCTAGGCCCTGGGATCGATTTCCATACCTTTAAGCCATATAGCTAATATTTACTGGTGTTTTCTAGATTCTACGATGAGGTATAGCGTCTAGAATATGTAAAATGGTGAAGGGGCGTTATCGCGGGGAGCATTACTACAACTCACCTGAGTAGTCTCGGTTACCCAGACTGCATTTCGGCGCTCAGCAGCTGGGTAACCAATCTGATTAAAATCAGATGTAGAGTACAGCGACGTTTATACTTACGCAGTATTCTCTTGCTGTCACCTCTCAACAACAGGATTGGATATAGAAGAATGCACATCAGGGTTTATTAGTCATTTGCATTATATGCAGTAAACAGTGCAGTCAGAAGGCGTGGGCCTTTAAACGCAATGGACATATCTTTTTAATAAATGTTATGTAACCTCCGGGACAATATACCTAGCTACGATCTCATTGATTTGTTTATAGATCCAACAGCGACACAGTACAATAAATTACCCACAATACTCTTTGATTTGTATCCTTGAAGGTTACTTTTCTAAAAACCTTTTCAGTTCTGCATGTAAGCACTAGTGTGCAGCATCAGAATAATTTTTAAATAATATCTAGTAAAAGTACGTTTAGATATTTCAGTGACAGTTTGAAAATAACCACTAAATAACCATAAAAGTCACATTCTGCAGGTACTACAAATGCCATACTTTTTAGGCAGCAAGTTATGACGAACTGAAGGGGTCATTCTCTGAGATAACTTAGCATGCAAATTTCTTTTGTCACTTACATTGCAAAAAATCAATATCCTTTTGTTTCATAAAACAGGTGCAACTAGTCTTCCTACTTTCCATCACATTATTCTGTATGGCTGAGGACACAATATCTGGCAAATTTCACAAAAATGCTATGTCCTCTCTCAATTATGCATATTTTTCAAAATTATTTAAAATGAGAATTGAGAAGAATGGTGTGCATAAAAGTACGTTTTCAAAATTTTGATAAATAGTCTGTGAATTTGTCTACATATGGGAGACATAGTAGACCTAACTCGGGTATCTCCGAGGATACAAATCGCAATGAATTATGGGAAATCTACAGTACTGTGAGCGAGACGGTCAAGATTTATTTGTTTCATAATCCACTCGCATATATAAACACTTTTTCGCTTTTAAGGTTTTAGTTCTGCCGTTGTAGGAGCCAACTGTACGCAACATCACGAGTTGTCTACGAAAACTGCTTTGACACAGACTACCAAGTTGCCGCCTTTAGCTTTGGAACGGCCCCGGTACCGACTACGAACTACCCTGCAGGGCAAATATATGCTGTCGCAGGGTTCTGCATTTTAAATCATGAATACAATTTGAAATGCTCCTTAAATGATTGAGTTGTGGCCGTTTTTAAAATTTCAATAACAATTTATTATTATTTATCAATCTAAAACATTAGTTATACTGTGTGACGCGCACTCTCTTTTTGAAAAGATACATTTTTTCTGACATCACAGCAAATAGAATAAATCTATGTAACTGTGAGTATGTTAAACAAGTCATCGTTGATGACACAGTCCCCACTTGTTAATGGGTGCTTTGATTACAGGTCCTCAGAGAGGATAGAGTCCTCTTCATTAGGTCTGTGATAAAAATACTTTTGAATAAATTCGCTTGATACATGTCTGAGTTGTAGTTCAGGACATGAAAAAATCGTAATAAAATGGCCACATGGTGGCCATAATGAATCGAATCACAAAACAAATCAATGTGCATATGTATGACATACGGTAGGTCAATGTCCTTGTACCAACTTTGATTAAATTGGTTGAGATATGTCTGAGTTATGGCTTTGTACATAAAAAAATCATAACAAAATGGCCACACAGCAGCCATATTGGCTCTTATAACAAAACAAATTAACGTGCATATGTATGACATTGGTCAATCTCCTTGTACCAACTTTGAATTAAATCTCTTGATACATGTCTGAGTTATGGCTCTGTACATGAAAAAATCATAACAAAATGGCCGCACAGCGACCATATTGGAGCGTTCACAAAACAAATTGATGTGCATAGCTATGACATTGGTCAATGTCCTTGTACCAACTTTGAATAAAATCTGTAGAAACATGCCTGAGTTATGGCTCTGTACATGAAAAATCGTAATAAAATGGCCGCCTGGCGGCCATATTGGATCGTATCACAAACAAATTGATTGTGCATATGTATGACATAGGTCAATGTTCTTGTACCAAGTTTGAATATAATCGGTTGAGATATGCCTGAGTTATGGCTCTGTACATGAAAAAATCGTAACAAAATGGCCGCACGGCGGCCATATTGGATCGTATCACAAAAGAATTGACGTGCATATCTATGACATTGGTCAATGTCCTTGTACCAACTTTGAATAAAATCAGTTGAAACATGCCTGAATTATGGCTCTGTACGTGAAAAAATCGTAATAAAATAGCCGTCTGGCAGCCATATTGGATCGTATCACAAAACAAATCGTCATGCACCTGTATGACATATGAAGTAATCCTTGTACCAAGTTTGAATGAAATCGCTTTGGGCATCTCTGAGATATCTGCGTGAACGGACGGACGGACGGACGCACGCACGCACACACGCACGGACACGTCCAAACCTATAAGTCCCCCGGACGGTGTCCGTGGGGACTAACAAACAAATCTGCACAAATTTTAGGTCTGAAAAAGTAGCTGTTTAGTACGGCGAAAAAAGAAACATATAACATATCCTTACAGCCATACTTTCAAGGGGCACACTGCACTTGCCGTGATAAGTCGTTGATACAGTGCGCCCCCAATAGTTTACAATACTTATTTGCTTTGTTTTTCCAAAAAGAGTCCCATCACGGCCCCTTAACCTACACTTGTGAAATTCGTCAGCGTGAGAAAACATCAAATCCTCTATCAATGTAAGGATCTGGAGAGGAAGGTTTCTGATCATAACACATGTAAATTTGTCTCCCTACATTCTAACATATAGCACTGTTCTGCAGAATGTCAACATTCCCCTCCTATTTTACAGTCAAGTGATACAAACATTTTTAATTGAAAATAAGGCTTTTCAAACTCAATATTCATAGAACTTAAAAACCCAAAGAGGTAAAGGTCTTCTTAAAGGGAAGGGGTCGCCGGAACTTTCAAATGTTGCCAGGGACGACTGTTGTAAACACTATCTAGGGTACGAGGGCGATTGATAAAAGTCCGAACGTGTTTGTTGACAATGAACATCATAAAATTTAAATGTTGCAGCCACGTTGACATGATGCATCTTGATATCATGCATACACTGCGTTGTTTTTAAACAAGAAAGTTGCACGTGTGCAGTTCCGACGACCCCCCCTCCCTTAAACCTATTGACCACCATTTCAACTGTTCGTCCATACGAATTCATATTACATGAGTAACCATGATTGTGAACGGAACACAATACAGAGACTTTCTAGTTCAAAGAGGACGCTTAACATTTGTTTACAAACACGGAAGATGGCAGTGAATATCTTATTTAAATACTAACTTTTTTACAATTTAAGCAACGTGAAATAAGTAAGGAGAGACACTCTTCCTTCAAAGAACCATAACGGGTAACAAGATCAGGAAAAACTTTCATCTTCACGGAAGTCCTACAGGCAAGTATTCATAAGTCATGCACAAGTAAGAGTATGCAATCTTTGTTTCTGCAATATATCAGGTACTCTCTGTACATGAATGACCAAATACTGGCAGGGAAGGAAAGTGTTGGAGGCAGTGATGTCAGAATAGGGTCATGCTGACTATTTCAACCCATCAAGATTTGCTTGTCAACGGATAGACAATGCATGCATTTTTTTGTAAAATTCCACTTGGTGCTTGAATTTAAAGTTCATGCAAACTTTTTTTGTGCAAAATAAGCGTTTGCTTTTCACTCAGTATACCGGTATTGTTTTAAATTTATGACCTCTAACACCCATGCAAAGGTCATAACGGTCTATCCATTTCTTTACCTCTGGCAGGTACACTGCTGAAGCAAGCCTTGGATTTAGATATTTGAAACAATCTTTGTGGATGTCAGAAATTTGTTCACATGTTTCTGTTATTGCCTTTACACAAATCAGTTTAAAGCTTCTTCCAAACTGGAAGGGCATTGAAAACATGGCCTGTGATAATAGTCCTTTGTAGATAGTGTTGTGAAAGATGTCTGAACAGTCAGTTTTGACCCTGTTTTCCAAATTATCTTCATCACAGTCGTTCTGTGGCGCCATGAAGTTCTTATTTTTTTAAACTTGCAGATGCTGGGTTTTTTTCCTGACAAATACACTCACTGTGAAATATCTATACATGAAAGCAGTAATGAGTAGACTGACAAGTCCACTGAAAGAAGTGTTGATAGAGGGCGCTCTCTTCGCTCCTAACTTGAGAAGGGGCGAGGACAAAGAGCGCCCTCGAGCAATGGATTTTTCAGTCTCACTGACAGGCAGAAATGAACCAATTGCAGCTGAGCTGCAACAATTTTAAACAAAGTTCAAAATTCGTGCGAGTTGTAAACTGCAATAGTGAGCAGCGATTCATAAGGAGTCTCTGGCCCGTTCAACCTACGGTCTTCTACGAAAATCCGGTGCTTCAATACCTAGATGAAAAACCAACAACACAGCCTTGACGGCACGGTATAGCAGTGACACTGTCATCTCATCGTACACGTTCGCACAGGGGACTTTTTCATATATAATGAACGATCTCTGGAGGGGATTTGGAATCGGGCATGCTGACATTTGCCCGAGCACATCACATGAAATGTGACATCGCGTGAGGAGCACACACAGCTGGTCCATTTCATCGTCAGGTGATTGCAGCGCATGAATTGATATTTGGTATACTGTCTTGTAATACTTGTTACCGAAGGGACTCTCTTTTGCAACAGCCAACGCCCGACTTGCTATCTGTGGTAGGATTTGATCGGTGTCTGTTCGGGACGGGAATTCCTTTCTCTGTCAAAAATAAGTGGAAAATCATTATTAATATCCAACTTTACAAAATAACTGATCAGTGGAAGATAATATTTACAAAACATCGAATAACTTTCACTTTAGACAATTTTTTCAGTATTTTTGTTACTGTTTATCAATTTTATCTTCTTTCATATACCCTGGGATATCTAAGATTACAGGGTTGACCTTCCTCATGCTACAAACCACTGCTTGAGTGAGGATGCCTTCTACGATGAATGATTACCAACATACCCCCTAGGATAGTGTTGCATTGCAGTGAAGCTTAAAAACGGGCCAGGTGCCCTCCAGTCATGCCTTTTCCCCCCATTATATTGATAAGTATTTATTTTAATGTTTTGTTATTAACTTGGCAGCATCTGACAGTCAAGGCACTTGAAATGAATTATTTGAACCCAGGCTGCTCCTTTGAGTACAATAAGAACGTGCAATCGACACACAAAAATAAAAAAATACCGCAATTATATGTTGTCACTCAAATTTGATCAGAATTGGTACATACCAAGATCAACAATAAGTGTCATTTCTATCTGTTCAGTGCAGGAAAATTATACATTAATGTTATGACAATTTCTGCACAGTATAACCAGAAAAACGACAAGAAATATTTAAACCAGAAAATTAAGAATGACAAAAGTAAATAAGGTCTGAAACTTTAGGTACTGAAGGTCAACTTTAGCAACATGCATACATGTAGCAGAGAATCTTTCAACCATGAATGTACAAAAATAGACATCCATGGTTTCAGCAGATCTGTTAATATGTCACAGTTCATAAACAATGACAGGATGACCAATTAGCTGTTTCAGTTACTGCTACCACTCCCTGCATACAATAGGTTAAAGGTCAAAATCCTCTTACAGGGTTTTACATCACTTTTAACTTTTGAGAGTCCCTGGGACTCCTGGTGTTAGAAAATGGGAGTCCTACATCAAAATATGGGGGTCCCAATTTATTTCACAAAAATGTTTTATAGTTTATCAATGCCATGGTCTTCACTGTGTTCAATTAGTATTAATTTGCATACACAGAGACAACAAGGTTCCATATTGTACATGGAGGGGTAACTATTGTGCCAACACATGCACACAACTATAGGGCATATTCAACTGACTCTGTATAGTTTGAACCGCCTGTATAACTATAATGAAGAGTTGAAGACAAAAACACATTTCACTAACCTTTTTATCGATTAATTTTGGTGTTTGACCCAACTTACATTAGTTTAATTCACGTACGCGTGTGTAACTATCTGTGGCTTATCGAGTCACGGACTCGTACTACCATACATACTAGTCAATCCGTTCGCCAAGTTTGATCACATTTTTTGACAAGCACGCCACAAAATCCGCCACAAAATGGAAAGAAACCACTAAGTATCGAGAAAAAAGTTTCATGTCCGGTTTATTTCAGTTAAAAAAAGCGTAACACGTAGGAAATGTCTCGCAATGTCAACAGTTCAGAACAACTACATTTCATTTACAAACCGGGTCGACTGTTATGGCCGTCTCGCTTCAGGACGGCCGGAGGTCAAATATCAACAGTTTAAAGGGGCTTTTTGGCAGTCAAACGCTTGAAAATTCACAAAATACACTTCAATTTAACCGAATCCTTACAAATTTCTCAATCTTGCATGTTTTGGACTTCGAAAACCTTAACCTTGGGTTCCATGTCGAGAGTTAGGCATCACACAGTGCCGCCATCTTGGCCGCCGATACGTTCGAAGTTCACTATCGCGATCGATTTGGTCACCAAATCGCGTCATTTTTCCATAAAATATTCTCAAAAAAACTGTAAAATCTATCATTTCTATCACCCAGAGGGCAGTAGCTTGGCATAATATAGTTGTCTTCCGTGTCTACGGCATGGTAAAGCTTTCAAAACGTACGTACGTGTTTCGTTCAATGCACTGTGGCCGTATCAGCGTACGGGTGAAACTGCAGACCTGATTAAATATTCATGAAAACCGCTGACCTCTTTTGAAGAAAGTTCGCATAAATTACTGGCATTTTCGATTGTCAGGCTGCATGATGTCATTATTTTAGTCCTTATATGGTACTAAACTGGGTTCAAAGGGTCAGGAATACCCTCCTTCTGGCTGAGTTCGGCAATGCATAGCTAAGTTAGGCATAAGCATAGAACGCAATCACTGTCGGTTTATATACCGACGTGGCGCTGAGAGCGAGAATGCCGTGTCGGTTTATAAACCGACGCGGCACTTTAAGGGTTAAAGTACGGGGTCGGTAAGGTTTACTGGGATGTGTTTTACGGGTTCAGCAGCTTCGCAAGGTGTACACCAGCAACAGATATTGCTGCGTCCCAAGGGACGCGTGGTTTAGTTTTTTAGGGGTCCTGCGTCCGGTTTTATGCGTAAAGGACGCAGAAATGCGCGTCATGTAAAACCCTGCTCTTATTCAGATGTGTGGGCTGATTCAGTTCACTGCCACCGCTCCTGCACATTTGCAGGATTCCCTTTTTCTTACCTCATTTGCACATTTTTGACACTGATGTGTTCATTTGAACAAATTCACATCCACTATAGGGAAAAAGTGCGTGACTAGAGCGAGAAACTGACGCTTTCTCGCAATCGGTGAGAATCTGTTCTTATTCTCACCGCTTTCTGTGAGAAAATTTTAATCTCCACTGGAGATTGGTGAGAAATGCACTCCTTGGCGAGAATCAAGTGTGAGAACAAATTCTCACCGGTGAGTATAAAAATTCTCACTAAGTACAGCGAGAATTGAAATTCACTGGCGAGAATCATCAAGACTCGCCGTTCATTGGCAAGAATCATAAAGACTCTGAAAGGCGAGTCTTGATGATTCTCGCCAGTGAATTTCAATTCTCGCTGTACTTAGTGAGAATTTCCATTCTCACTGGTGAGAATTTGTTCTCACACTTGATTCTCGCCAAGGAATGCATTTCTCACCAAGCTCCAGTGGAGATTAAAATTTTCTCACCGACAGCTGTGAGAATAAGAACAGATTCTCACCGATTGCGAGAAAGCGTCAGTTTCTCGCTCTAGTCACGCACTTTTTCCCTATAGTGATCTCAACCCCTACATCTACTTGTACACCAAATACTGAGACAGTAGCTTTGGCGGTATGGGAGCCTTTGTGTGTGACGGACATACATCCGCACATACATACCCACAAATATACAGACATACAGACTCCACCGACTCATCATATAAGCTCTTTTTTGTATTTATATATAAACCAAATATGAGCTAACAATGAAAAATCTCTTCACAAGTTAGAGTTACTGGACCTCCACTCAGTCCTAGCACTGGATTGTTCAGCAGCTGAGCATAGGTCTAGCGTTCGTCATTTATGCATTTCCTCTCAGTAATCAACCGCGCTATCATGTAGTAAAGAGTGCTAATTAGAGGTTATTACCCAATATGGCCTGTTCCTGTGTCGTACCAGCATGAGTGTCATTTGTGCTGCGTCAGACACGAGACAAAGTCGAGTGTCTGACGCTGCACAAATGACACGAATGCTGATACGACACAAGGAACAGGCGATATTGGGTAATAACCGATTTATCATATACCCATGCCCATAATTTTAGGGAATTTTTACTAATAGAACGAAAAACCTTTAATTTTGAGGCTTTACTTTATTACGCCTTGCACATAAATATCAGAATGTTTATGTGAACAGGCTTCATTCATAAAGTATACGACGAAGATGTCAACATCACGCGCGACATCGCTGCAAGTCGTCCATATCTCAATGAAACCCAAGAAGAAAGACACCGGGATACAAAAATCGTCATACAGAAGGAACATTTTAAGGTGCAATATGCTATTACAACTGTAACCGATCAAAAACTGCTGCAGCTTAAATCTATCCTGATTTCGATCGTTGTACGGCACGGAGCTCGCACGGAGAGGGACGCCATTTTGTTAGTTTACCTTTAGAGTTGCTATGTCAACAGTCGTCGCGCGCACGACATCGCTGTCACGCCACGCGCTCACTACCTGTTCGGTGGAGACCGTGCACAGTGCCAGCTCCGTGCGAACGGCAGAATGTTTGCGAGAACTTGACCAAACAAATACCATGGGAAAACATTTCAAGACTCAACGTGATATTTCTGTATTTTGCAACCAGAAATACCCGTGTTCCTCGAAGCCCTTCAAGTTTTTACGTCGGCGACATCGCTTCGCAGGCTGGGAGCAGCAGCAATTTTGTTGTTTATGTTGTTTACCAACAAACTGCTAATGTAGTTCGGAAAAAACTCTAAAGCTGATGACGTTCATGGTGCATATCTCGACGTTTACCGTGAAATATCACGGCTGCTATTTTACGTTGAACGTCACTATGATGTAGCAATATGGCCATGGGTATATGATAATCAGTTATAGCCACTTCATACATTCACACTTCAAAGGGACTACAAATGCACCTCACCAATGCGGTGACGATTATACGCAATACAACAGCAGTAATGTCACAATATTATTGTTTGTACAACCATAAACATGCTGGGTGTGTCTTTCTCCTTGCCTTTATCTGTGGGTGAGCATTCTGTATTCAGTGAATATGCTTGTGACGTTGACAATTTTACTATTCATAATTCTATCAGCAGTGTGCCCTCCAACAAACGTGATTTTGGGAAACTGTGCGTTACTTTTAGGAATCTTCTTGGCACAAGCCCTGTGTCTGTACATGTGAATCAAAATGCTTGCTTGCATCATACACAGTTTCTTTGCATCATGGCATGTCATATTGGCATAGAGGGCACGCTGTACATTAGTAATGAGAAAATCAAAACAAAACAATTAATTTATCCCAAGTTGCGGGGGTAAATAAAACGGTTTTGTGGTTGGTGGTATGTCTCCATAACTGCAGGTAGTGCACTGCGGGGAGCTAGACAAGCTAGTTTGTGGTATGATCCATGTATTACAGCTTTACTATCCACCAATCCAATGTACTAATGTATTAATAATTAACCCCTGTGATCCTGAAACATGCTTTCTACCCCTTCAACAAAATAGTTTGTCTTAAACTCTTACTCTTTGCAATTGTCAGCGTAGACCTGTGCACAGGTAAACTTGGGGTAAAGGTCAACGTGATACTGAACAAATTTAATTGCTCTACAAAATCTCCCCTTGAAATGTTTACCAATCACAGGCGTATACATTGTTTGTGGTTCAACTTGTTCAGGATAGCATAGCTCAAGTATAGACTGAAAAATCGGTCATTTAAGGGTGTACTCTATGCTCCTCCCAAGAGATCATCCTCAAATGACGGATTGTTGAGTTTCAGCTCAGGTACTACAGAGTATATTTTTTGGAGACCTTCAAGTGGTAGCTTCAACAGATGTTGTGAATCAACTTATACCACATCAACACTTGACCAGTCAACATTCAACCCCGCACCACCATGGTTCGGTCCAAACCTATTATCACCAATGGTAATTATGGACCTGTTAACAGGGAATGAGGGGGTGGGTGGGGGCAAATATAAGATATACTTACGACAGTGAAAATTGGAAATATGTGCTTACCTCTGTAAAGGTGACAACTTGCAGTATAGCTTCTCCACAGAAACCAGAAACTTCGATGTTACTGACGATGTCAACCTGCTGTCCACAGATTGTTATATCTCTCCGAGTAGACTCTCTCACTCTACAAACAGCAATGACAATGCAAAAGAATGAATTTTTTTTTTACATCTGGATTAAGTTGCAGTTCCCTTTGCTGAAAATTTCAATAAAATTATAATTTTGTTGTCCATGTTTATTTCAGCAGAGGGCCACTTCCATCAGCTATTAACATCGTTGACGTTTTTTTTGTGAGTGCATCAAAAGTTAAAAAGATTACGTGTTTCATCAACAGGGGAATTTTTTGGCAAAACTTATGAAAAAGGGAGAATACAATTTTCATTATTACTTTTCTGCATAGACCAAAACTGCAATCCTTGCAGACAGCAGATCGGTCATAAGAAGAATATCTTGTAATGGACATGGAAAACTCTTTTGAGGGCAAAACATTCCAATGCATCGCAAATTTCAACAAGTTTGGAAAAAGCACTACATTCAGTGTCCTTTTTTGCTAAAGCTGAGAAAGATAGGGAAACAGAGTGGGAACTCTGGTACTGTTTATGCTGTCCTCTGATAGGATTGCATTGTTATGACAGGGGTGAATGCTGGTAAAATTTACCGATGGACCACCCATAAAAAAAATACTGAGACCAATTTTATCGTTGCCAATATGATAGGTAGAAACGAAGTAGCCTCAAAATCCTCACAATCAATTATGTTTCCTCTCTACTCTAGGCCCAGAGTTTCTTCTTATTGATAGCAGTTGTTATTTCTAGCTGAACTTGAAGCATCATTAATACATAGTTTCGTTAGTTGTTGGAGGAATCTAACAAAAACACTTAAGTCTTATGAAATTTCCATTTACTTGGAACCTGGATGTACAGTTTGCAAATACAAATGCACTTTAAGGCCCCTGTTCTTTGACAGGGGCAATATTGTACAATTTTGGTTCTTGTTGATTTTTGTTGACACTAAATATTGTTTATTATCAAATAATGCAGATGAAAATAGCTAAGATTTGTATTTCCATAACAAAATAACATAATAATATTGAGCCACACTGACTGAGTTAATATTGTGGAATTGCAATACATGTATAAGTCAGTAATGCAAGTTTAAATAGCATGGTTATGTTGGGTATCACACAATTAAAGGGACATAAGCTGTAACTTGTGGCAAGTTTTTCAGTATTCTGCTTCTGTATGTCAACTACTGTGTCTGACCCTAATCCGTTTGTCATGCTGAAATTTCGAGTATTCTTTTTGTCAACACAGCTTGTATGTGTGTAGTGATCATTGTTTATTGTTTACAAATGAATTCTAGTCCAGACTTGAATACAATTTTTAACAATAACAATGTAGATTATACTCATATATGTTGTGTTGATATGCTAAATACTTGGCATTAAATTACAGTTTAGGGATTCAATGCAGAAAGTGTAGGAAAACCACAAAACAACAAATAGCCAAAAGATACAGCTTATGGAGCTTTAAAGGTCTGGTGAAATGCCCATGTTGCAAAATCACAGATATACAGTTGATGGTCTATAAAACAGTTACATTCATTTCTTTTTTCGTTTAGCGCGCGTGATTATGAAATATGGCAAAAGAAAAATGCAATGTGGGCGTGTCCCCCGAGCCTCTCCAGTCGACTTTTTTCGGCTTTCCGAAGTTTGCCCGACGCCGTATCTCATAACGGAAAGTAAGGTATTTCACACCTCCATAAGCTCCCTACGGGGGGTAACTTCTAGGGTTTCCGCTTACATGATCAGGACAGTGTCCTCCTCCTTCACTATGGGAGAACGTTGTTCTTTTGGTGGCTGTGACAGCGGCAAGAACATGAACGGCTCAACTGTAAACTTTTTCAAGTTCCCGTCAAGTGTTGATTGTTTGAACCATAATGTGCTTGTCTCTTCTGGTTCTTACGATCGGCCACGGTCCCTCGGCTGGGCCTGCCTCGCTACTCGCTACACAGAAGGTTGGGATCGCAATGCAAATCAGCTGCATGAACAGCAACACTGAATGTTGAGACTGCCATTAAAACGAACAAGAACACGGAACGTAGAGATCGCGATACAAATCGTGGAGGTAGAGTCCTCCATGCAATCGACAGCAACACGGAACGCGTCGTTGGGACGGCAATTAAATTGAAGAACAACGGGGAATACCGCACCACGAGGACCGCGATGCAAATCGACCGCAACATGGAATGTTGAAGACCGTGATTAAAATGCACAACACAGAACATCTAGACCGCAATGTAATTTAAATCAACTGCAACACCGAACCTTGTTGCCTCGATTAAAATGCGTATGTCTGCTATGTATAGCAAAAGTTTCAATTCTCGCGAGCGAGCGTTCCTATGCCCGCTGTACACTAGACAAAATGACGTCAAATTTATCGTGAGGGCTCAATTGCGTGTGTCTAAGTTTCACTTCTCGCGAGAGCCATTTATGCATGCTTTACACCACTAGACTATATGACGTCATATCTCTCGCGAGACTTGGCTCGATTGCAAATACGTACGACGGAAAGAACGCAATAATATACAGAAGTAGACACAGTTTTTGCGAATCGCCGAGAGAGAAGCGCAGATTAAACAAAAGACTAAAAAACCCACGTTTTTTCTTTATTTCACCATATTTTTTTAAACAAAAATCAGTTTCGCCGCTGTGGCGAATTAGGATCGATTTTTTTTGCCACTTCGGATTTCGATTCGCATTGGCGAACGTGGCAAATGGGCAGCGCGAACAGTGTTTTGTTAGCGGATACCGGGCAGAGATAAGGCGGCGTTGGACCGCTATTAGATGCAAATGAACACACCTGTGACGTCACAGACGGCCAACCATTATCCCCGCTATGGGCGTGACCTGAGTGTCGCAAAATGACCCCATGAATGCCGCGCATAGAAATATCAAAAAAATTAACATTTGCGCGTACTTTTAGGTTGCAATTCTGTTGCGAGTGTAATAGTATTGACCCCCTGGAAGATATTCAGTCACACGAACGGGACCATTTCACCAGACCTTTAAGGTACATGATATACAGCAAGGACATCTTACTTACTTAACAGTCACTAGGCAACCTGTCTCTATGGCAGCAGAATTTATTATATCAATCAAGAGGTCATCTAGACAGCACTCATTGAGTTTGCCATTTTTGTACTTTTCACAGACTTGGACCCACGTCACCAATACTCGCCTGTGAAGGCAAAACACACTGGTCTCTGCTTGACTCTTGAATTCCTGTACACAATAAGAATAGATGACATCATTTACCGAGGTTGCTGCAGAATAAGATATCACTGGCCTAAATATTTTGTACATTGTCATTTGAATCTACCACTGGTAGCTTTACCATGGGCTCTGTATTATCTACAGCGTCACGTGGATGAATTTGCATTCTCCGATTTTTAAAGGGAGTCGTAGGGTCTGAATATTGTTTTGAAATACACTGAAGGAGGGACAGTGAATAAATTACAAACAACACCACACAGAAAAGACAAAAAAGGGACACAAAGCAGGGACACAAATTTAAAAGGATATCAAAAAGGAAAACTAAACACTTAGTCATTACAGTATATACAGTATATACTTACATTACTGGCAGCCTGGATCAGTATTTTCTTCTCTGTTTGTTGGACGTCATATTTGTCTGTAAATGACTTTAGCAGCTGAAGAAATCCATCGTCTTGCGTCTTCAGTTTAACTGTCAAAATCAAGGTTGACACATGGATGATATTGATGACAGACTGTTTGGTCTGTAGTGTTATTGTTCAAGTATTACAATTAATTAAGTAATGATTAATTAATTCATTAACTTATTTATTCATTTATTTATTTTCTCAGCTGAAACACATCAGAAATCTGGGCCACATCCTCCTACTTGTCTAGGGGTGCCTTTTGTCATGAATGCATACAAACATACCCCCTAAGATAATGTTGAATTGTAGGATAGGTTTACTCTTTCAAAAAAAACCTGCACAGTATGTGTACATCTGCCACTGATTTGGGTACGGTCCATCTATCATATTGAGGGACTGTACTTTGGGGCAGCTATAATCTGGCATTATCTATCTAGAATAGGCTCTACGTGTGTGTTAGATTGCTGAGACTATAGATAGAATGGACATTAATTACGTTCACTGAACATATATATTTATGATAAATGTAATTGTTTCGAGTACTACCACAGTCTGGTAACCAAAATATCAAGAAACACGCTAACAACTGCAATGAACAGAAGATGAAGAAACTACATCTTGAATAAAATTTAAAACTGAAGTATGGATTGTAACAGAGGCCATGATCCATGTCATGATATACCCTAGTACATATGAAGCTAGCCCTGCGTACAGGTCTGTGTGTTCCCGGCATTATACGGCCTCCACCACAGCCCTGCAACGGTCTATGGAGATAACTGGGGTCTCTGCGGTCCTGATCCGGACCGCAACGAAAAAAACGGTCTTTTTGGCCGAAATTCTGCTCTATCCGGGCAAAATTTTTTCCCTGCCTAACTTTACCTCCTAACCGACCCCAGAAAAGATGCGATTAACTTTTCCTAACGTCCAAAACCGCTCGTTTTCTGAAACATAATGTACTTGACAAGTTGTTTACCAATGGAGATCGCCGGACCACAGACACCACATGTTATCTCCATAGACCGTTGCAGGGCTGTGGTGGAGGCTGTATAACGCCGGGAACACAGACATGTACACAGGGCTACTATAGGCAGTGTTTTTGCTAAGGTTGGGGAATATTGGTAAATGATTTGGGAACACAGGTAACATTGCTACCGTCCCCTAATCTGATTATATTGATGATATACCAAGGGGAACCCCAGCAAAATGGCTGGGGAATGCCCGGAACCCTGGTAAAATTTACCTCCTTACCGCCCTTTAATAGCAAAAACACTGGAAGGAGTATGTGAAAGCTGTGAACCCGACACTCTAGCTGCAGTACTGTGGCTCGAGGCTTGCCTGTGTACTATTTGAGTCTGGTTTTGCCGTCTGGTTTTGCCGTCCGGCCCATCCAGATATCCAGGTAAAACCTCGAGCTACCTACAGTATTGCAGCACAGTCCCTGTGGAGGGACCAAGATTGCAGCTATGGATCCTCCACCCACAGTACTGTAGATTTCCCAGAATTCATTATGCTTTGTATCCTCGAAGATACCTGAGTGAAGTCTACCATATCTCCCATGTGTAGACAAATTCATAGACTATTTATCAAAATTTTGAAAATGTACTTTTATGCACATCATTCTTCTAAATTCTCATTTTAAATAATTTGGAAAATTATGCATAATTGAAAGAGGAGATAGCATTTTTGTGAAATTTGCCACAGATTGTGTCCTCAGCCATACAGAATAATGTGATGGAAAGTAGGGAGACTAGTTGCACCTGTTTTATGAAACAAAGGGATATTGATTTTTTGCAAAGAAAGTGACAAAAGAAATTTGCATACTAAGTTTTCTCAGAGAATGACCCCTTCAATTCGTCATAGCTTGCTGCCCAAAAAGCATGGCATTTGTAGTACCTAAAGAATGTGACTTTTCTGGTTGTTTAGCGGTTATTTTGAAACTTTCACTGAAATATCTAAACGTACTTTTACATGATATTATTTAAAAATTATTCTGATGCTGCACATTAGTGCTTACATGCAGAAATGAAAAAGTTTTTAGAAAAGTAACCTTCAAGGATACAAATCATAGAGAATTACGGGTAATTTATTTTATTGTACTGTGCCACCGTCTATGGTGCACATGGTGAAAGTCACCACAAATGTGAACCTTCTAACTACGGTAGATTTCATTTTTCCGTTGGTAGCTTGTAGTCTTGTCAGCAAGTCCCTGCTTGAAATCACTGATTATTAAAACGGTTTCAACTCGGGTTAATGGGAAGAGAGTTCGCTTAGGTGGCTGCAGGACACCCTGTCTGACGTCAGTGTAAAGTCTGAGCTATTTATTTACGATATGCAGCTCTGCGTGGTAGAGCTGTGTGTTACCGACTATTCTTGACCGCGGACATCCGGGAACTGGCGGATTTTTACGTCATTTTGCGTCACACTGCCGAGAGAACAAAATATTGAAGTGTGGATTTTTCAACATTTACAGCAGTATTCAAAGTTTCAACATCATGTCAATGATAAACACTAAGTTCTGTACTTTGTCACATAATTTCTGCATTGTTCATTGTCCTGTGAAGTCAAATCCCATTTCACCTCACTAGCGTGCGTGAGGTGAAAGTGACGTCACTCCGCGGTCAAGAATAGGCCGGTAACACAGAGGGCTGCCACGCAGAGCTAAGATATGCGCGTGTTACTCACGTGGAATGACGCTGGACACTACATAGGGTATCTTCTGCTGTGCGCAGGCTGCAGCTGTCGCCAGCCCTGGAGAGTCGGCCACCTTGTGACCGACATCCGACTCCTCGTCACCACCGATGATCCGTCTGAGCTTCCCTTCGTCAGAGCACTGCAGCCAATCGGCGATTACTTGCTGGTGCGACAGGCCATAGTGTACCTTGACAGGGTGGCACTCAAAGCGTAACCTCTGGATGTGTTGGTATGTCCACCTAGCTGCAGACGGATACAACCTGTGTGGATGGTGCTTGGTGCCGCAAATTTCAGCGTCCACACACCTTCCCAACTTATAGTGTGTACACTCGAAATCATCTGCAGAGCCTTCGTCGGTCTGCGTGCAAGCTCCCCCGGCGAGCTCTGGCGTCCCGCCGTCGTGAGTAAACTGCATGTTTTCAATGGTGGACATTACTGTTACTAGTATGACACAAATAATGAAATCCGCACTACACGCGGTAATGACGTTCACGCCGACATTTGAGGGATCATGGACGGTTTACGCCATGCTGAGACGAGGGACACGGTGTATATTGTCTGTCTTCTGGTCGCTTTGTACGCAGAAGATTGGTCAGGTCAGGTCAGGTCACGTCAGCTAAGTGCACACTCACAACTGTGGTGGCGCTCTTCGGACCCTCCCACAGGTCATGATCATGGCCGCACGGCCGTGGTGGTATCGATTTATAAACGCATGACAAACGAAACTGGCGAAGTTCAGTAAAGGAGAGAGTGAGACTCTATTTCAATCATCCACCGAAATTGATGATCAAAAACACGTCAAGAGCTTTATTAAACTTCCAACGGGCATTTTGGGAATTCAGTGCAGAGATTCAGAAAAATGGAAAAATTAGGCTAACAGTTTTTAACTAATTCACTAATTATTCATTTTTTTTCCAGACCACCGACCCATATGCAAAAATACACAACAAATATTATAAAACCAAATCCAGGTGATCGATGCACAAGAAATTAGGTAGCGCAAACACTTAGGCAGATAAGTAGACTTGGTTCAAGTCTGTGATTTGTGAATGTTTGAGTGGAGTGAACGCAATGATTTATATTCTGCTTTCATGTGAAACGCGCGCGTGAGTGGACGCGATGAGTAGGGTGAACGCTATACAGCGGAGTTTCACCCGGAATCACTGAATCCGGCAGAAACTAACTCACTACTGCGCAGACTCAAACGTGACGCATTCAATCGCTGGGAAAACCTGGCGTGAGCTGCCAAATTCCGGATAGGTTTGTACGAAATAGGAGAGACACAAGAGAAACTATTATAAATGATATTATTTTTTTTAATTCACAGACTTGAACCAAGTCTAGCAGATAAGGTACATGTAAATCTTAGCTCAATGGCTTCTTATTGGTGCAGCCTATATCAAACTGAAACTGGAATTTGATTGAGTGTCCGGTTTGCCTTGCAGAGCTCGACAAGTCTACATGCTGTCTATCGTTAGAAAAGTAAACGTTTGCAACAAGTTGAGTCTTTGGTGTTTGTTTGCAGCGCGCGGCGAACGTTTCCCATATACTGCCTTCACTGCCTTGTCTACAATCACGGCAGTCGTTTCAGCATGTCACTTACAACAAGCCTAACACTGCACTACATACATATCACCAAAGTTTTCTTTTAGGAGTTTGTCTTAATTTGGGAACTTTATAAAGAAACACGTTAATTCTTTTCAAAATAAACTCTTCTTCTTCTCTCGATGTCAGCAATCATGACAAGTCCCTACAGCATATAGTCTGTAGTATGTCCAGTGAAGCCTACTCTATCAACAAGTTTGACACAATACAACAATATATTATAAACCAGATAATTCTTAACACTCCCGCAAGAAACTTTTTCCCTGCTTTCTCTTTTGTCTCAGTTAAAGGGACATAGTCGGCCATTTTTTCATGGATTTTGTTTGATACGTGATACTACTTATATTGTTTGACATGTTGAAAGATACTGAATGAATGGGCGACCATGCATATATTCAACCCCGGTTTTAGACAAATTGAATGAAACCATGACGAAAATGAATTAATGATCATGACCATTAGGGCCTAATTCATTTTCGCCATGGTTTCATGTATCGTGTCTAGAACCGGGGTCGAATACACACATTTTGACCCATTCATTCAGTATCTTTCAACATGCCAAACAATATAAGTAGTATATCATATCAAACAAAATTCATAAAAATTGGCCGACTTTGTCCCTTTAAATGAAACCTTTCTTCATTGACACTTCTCTCAAATACATGACACAGCTACAAAATAGACGAGAAGAAAAGTGTCGATTTTACATATGCAAGTACAATGCTCAACTCAGTACATTTTGTGCCGTTAAATAACACCAAGTGTTTCTAAAATAGTTCGCTTCATTTTGGCAAGTAATTTCCCGGAGGCATCATACAAGGCAACGGTTAAAGGACAAAGTCAGCCATTTTTTATGAATTTTGTTTGATACGAGATACTACTTATATTGTTTGACATGTTGAAAGATACTGAATAAATGGGTCACCATGTGTGTATTCGACCCCGGTTCTGGACGCGATACATGAAACCATGGCGAAAATGAATTAAAGGTCATGACCATTAATTCATTTGTTGCTATGGTTTCATTTAATTTGTCTAAAGCCGGAGTCGAATATATGCATGGTCATCCAATCATCATGAAGTTCAGTATCTTTCAACATGTCAAACAATATAAGTAGTATCTCGTATCAAACAAAGTTCATGAAAAAATGGCCGACTTTGTCCCTTTAAGTTAGCATGGAGGAGACGGCGATATCTCTCTGCCTTCAGAGATTTGGTGATTCCCACAGCACAGTTCAGCGCCAGTAGATCAAAATAGATGTAAACACATCAGCAAAAGTATGATACTTTTATTTCCGCTAATAAAACAGCAGGAAAGGGACTAGTATATGTCACGTACAGACAGTCGAAAGTACAAAAGTGCAAGCATTGAATTGAATGAAGCCAAAGTCTATCCATCATATATAAATGTCAAATGTTACTCTTTATGCGTTACTCTTCACAAATTCTCTCTCTGAATTCACGCAAACATCGAGCCGCGTCTGTTTCTCACTTGAAAATTAGTATTAATTCTTGGGTAATGTTCACTTTACATCGAAAGTTCTATCGATTGAGATACTAGTATACAGATTTCAGTTGCACAATCAATTCGGAGGTTTTTTTTACTTTGCGCCTGGTCTTTGACTCGACGGCTTGCCATTCGAAGAGGCGAATGTCGTTACATAAAGAGAAGTAACAAGGCGGCACACGAATTACCGTCCCATATGTCCACATGACAAGCTGCTAAGCTAAAACCGCAGTCCTGGAACACTATAATGCCTTCACGACCCTGTAGAGAGATGGTTAAAGAGAATGGGACCAGACTCGATTAGCATATAGCTATTTTTCTGGATCCATATTTGCCCTTTGCTTATTTTCAGTTTTTGTAATAATGAACTTGTCAAAGATTTTTATAAAAAGGCAATAATATGAATTGAATTGAATTGAAAAAAAATGATACGAACGGTGCACTTAGTGAACACTACCTGAATACGTGTAAATTAGATCCATAGCATGTGTTCTCTTTAATGCACCGTTCATTTACAACTACCACAGCCAAGTTAAATTAATGCGCGAGTCACTTCACCACACAAATTTTATGGTTCACCAGATCTTCAACGTTGAAGTCGTAGTACCATCATCATCATCATCATCATCATCACATTCTTTTCGCTCTTTTCGCTGTGATATATTACAAATGATTATCTCTCCAAGTCGACTTTAGGTTGAGGGGTGCAATCAGGTAAGAGGTTACCATCTGAAGTCTACCATCCATACTTAAACATTGAATCCGTTAATTTCTTGCAATTTGATAGATACAGCTTGACACGCGACTAATCATCCATTTTCATGATAGCTAAATCGACTGCAATGCCTTCATAGACGCGCTGATAAGTTTACGAATTGATTTTATAAATGAATTACCCCACTTGATGACTTGTGTCTGGATATGACGTCAGCGCCGCCTCTTTTGTCTTCCAAGTAGCAACTCATGGTGGGCACACGTATGATGCATTTATCTCCGTCCGTGGTGGTGGTCCCCGACTAGTCACACCCACTTATATCGTTCAAAGTCTTTCAGGAAGATGAAGAAATCGTTTTTGTGTGTTCGTTTATTGCTGTTCAGCGTTGACCAGAAATTCACGTAACATCGCATTCTGAATACTGTTTAGGGGCGACGTCAAAAGTTCAATGTAGGATAAAACACTTAATTCCCTAACTTTCCACTAACCCCCCCCCCCACCCCCTTAGAAACTTAATTGACTTATATTGAACCTGTTGCCGGGTTCTTTCTATGTAAAGCAAAGCTAAGGATCAGTCAATTTAGGGGTGAATGCATCGGTAAGGCCCCACTAGCTATAACTCTTGAATTTGTTGACCTCAAATTATCTACCTATTCTCTCCTTTCTGAATTCTACCCTCTCAAGAGATATGAGCTTTTACTGCATTAGGAAACCATTCCTTTAAGATACATTGTACTATAAATTCAAATTTTAACAGTCATTTTGATTTCCCGCGATTTTCAAAAATTTGTAATTTTAAAAAGGAATCAGAACATACAATGTCATAGTTGAAAACATTAACCCCTATGCATTACAATTTGGACTACTCTTTGCAGTTTATAAAAAGATTTCAGTGCAGATATGCATAGTATCAAGGGTTTTAGCTTTTCTGCATGGGGTTGTGATTTAATGTTTGGGCAAACATTTAATCGCAGTGTAATCTTTAACTTGTTCAAAATTGCATATATAGCCCCGGCAGGTAGTTGAATAATAATTGTATACACACACCTAAATGACTACATTGTCACCAACTTATTTTAGTTTGAAAGTAAAATCATAAAAATAATGCAACCATAGAGAGTAGAGAAACTACCGTCTATGGTGCAACAGAGGCCAACAGCCTGCATTGTTTACACTAACCAGGCCAGGTGCAGCTATGCACGTGTTAAAACAACTCCCTCCACTGGCTTCAACACGAAAGTGTGCATTTCTGCTCTATTTTTTTCAAAATATTCATTCCTCTGACAATTTTTACCTTAAATCGAGTTGTAAGATAAAAAACTTTTATAGGTCAAAACCCCCAACCCCCAAACTAAAAGAATTAAGTTTTTTATCCTTCATTGAACTTTTGACGTTGCCCCTCACCGGACATGACCCGATTTTGAAATAGTTGATGCACGTATTAATTGTTGCGATAGCTTTAACTTTTGATGACAGTTTCATTTTTTGTTATAGAAACTTAACTGTCACTTTTGTCTTCTCCTCGCTTAAGTTGAAATGCAAGTATTAGTCCTACCAATACAATGTATCATTGTTGTTGGTAATAACCTTGGACATACACACAGTACATATAACGGCTGTATTTACAAGGGTGAGTGTTTGGTTTTTGCTATGATTGTAGGAGTGGAACCACATACCTTATTTTACAAATAGAACAACAATACTGGAATAGGCTTTCAAAAATTACAGCTATCCGAACATTAAACGCGAAAATTTCCGTATGTGAATGGCATTTTACTGGTACTGTTTAAACATATGATGGGTATGATGTGAGTGTTTAAGTGTATGAAGCGAAACAACGAAGTCCTGATTTGAGAATGAACAATTCTACATTCGGAGAACAAGGAAAAGAAGAATTATTTTTCCTCGTGTACTATCGCTGATCGTGATTATAGATTGTCTTAGCAGTCGTCACATCGAGTCAAAATAAGCACGTTCATGCACAAATCGAACAGTAAACTGCAAAAAAGACTAACCGGAACTGATACACGTATTGCTGACACGAACGGCACAAGTATTCAATCCTGCTGGCAAATGAAGCAACCAATCACGAATCTTACATTTATATAAACGGACCAGCTCTCTCGACGAGTACTGGGAGTATACCTCGTAGTTGTTCCATATTTTTGTAAAGCTCGGCCATGTTCCTCTGTTACCCCACCACGCTGACAAAAAAATCAATCCGGATCGTGACGAGCAAAAGATGAAGAAGCGAAGATAAGTTTACACAAAACGTAGTGATAAAAAACTTCATACTGCAAAGCTCACTGAAACAAAGCCGAAAGCGCTCCAGGTATGTGTGACACCGCAAGGTACGAGAGAGAGAGAGAGAGAGAGGAGAGAGAGAGAGAGAGAGAGAGAGAGAGAGAGAGAGAGAGAGAGAGAGAGAGAGGGGGGGCTTGTTATACCTGATACTTCCGTTATTAGCCACTATAAGTTCCTTGTTATGTGGTATGGCTGTATATATATATATATATATATATATATATATATATATATATATATATATATATATATATATATATATGTATATATATATATATGTATATATATATATATATATATATATATATATATATATATATATATATATATATATATATATATATTACTTGTAAAGATAAAAAATGTATAGAGTCTGGAGAGCTTTAATTTGCAAGAAAATGAGTTTGATTATTATCGTTTCATCACTAAATAGCGAAAACGTGACGCACCATGCGCTTGTGTTGCATGCAGAACTGGTTGGATCTTGCTCAAAATTGAAAGTAATGTACATTTCTTTCATTATTGACCAAGAGACAATCGAGGTTGAAATTGGATTTCATTGACAGCCTTCTAGCAGCAAATTTGAATTCTTAACATGAAACTTAGATCGAGACATTAAGAATTAAAGACGCCCCGCACAGCTGCAGTGAAACACGGTTAAACTCAACAAGATCAGGTGCAGTAAACTGGTGAATTTTGACAAACTTTCAAAATCATCACAAAATATGTTTTGAAGGCTGACATACTGATTTGGCATAATTGTGACCTTGACCTAAACTTTGGAGGGGAAAGTATACCTATTCGTAACTGCCCTCACTCTGGCATATGTGGAAAATATGCCCTCCCACTACATAACGATGCCCATTGCCCCCCATACGGTCCGCCCGCTCCTCACTCCCCGCAACAGTTCAAGCCCTTCACTGCCCTCTCCCCACCACTGAAATTCCCCATTGCCCACTAGATGTACACCTTCTCACATGTACATTCATTTACGCAACTATTTATCTACACACCCATACGTGCGTGTGTAGCGACCAAGATAAACGCAAAACTATGCAAGCAAAAAACTTATCATTTCTTACTACCCCGCCGAAAATATTGAATTTTTTTCCTTCCCGAACACTGAAAAACTGAGCACGAACACCTTTTTTGCACGAATGGCTTCGTTAGCGGTACCTGAAAGATGTAGCTTTGCGTGAAAGCATTTAATACAGTGATAGTGAAGACAAAAAAAATTGTGTGTTTCCTGTAACATGCTCTTCAGAAATAGGGTAGGTAGGTAGGAAAATTTTTTTTGGTAATTTTTTTTCTCTGCAAAAAAGAAAATGGGAAAATCTTAATACCCTTTGACAAGGGTTGAGGCATCGTCATTGTCAACACAAAAGATTACATACACGAATGCGAAAGACAATTACGCAGCACTCAGTATTATGCACAACTAGACAGTGACGACACAGAACAAACAGTAAACAAAGTACACGAACTATTAAACAAAATGTACGGGAACAAACACATCGACAATGATACTTATAAGTATCTCGATCCAAAAAACATAAAAATCCGTACCCCGCAGTGGTACTTATTGCCTAAAATTCACAAACCGCCGCCTGAAAACTCAACGTTTGCAGGGAGACCAATAATTAGTGGCTGCTCCAGTCCCACTAACAGAATTTCAGAATTCCTGGATTACTTCATAAAACCACTGGTCCAGCAACAACCGTCATATATAAAAGACACAACAAACTTCATACAAGAAATAGAAAAAAAACAAATGTCCCCCAACATGCATTTCTTGTAACACTCGACCATCGTGTCGATGTACACAAACACAATTCACGACGAAGCGATTCGGCTGGTCAGTGAAACATTAAAGTTTTCATACGAAAACTCAACACAAGAAATTACATTCCTTGATGTAGTAGTTTTCAAAGGTGCAAGAACCACAAAGAAAATATTCTCGACATCAAAACACATACTAAACCAACGGACACATTCCAATTTCTACATAGAGAATCGTGTCACCCGACAGCAACATTTAATGGCTTTATCAAAGGTGAAATCCTTAGATACGCTCGCACTTGTAACAACAATGACGACTTACTAAAAAAGTCGCTTTCTTTAGAAACAAACTACTCGAAAGAGAATACAAAAACAATGAAATCAAGAATGTAACAGAAAAAATAAACCACAGCATTCGTAATACACTAACAAACTGTACAAGTACACGCAAAGAAGCAACAAATAAACTCATCTTCAGTACAACAACAGAAGTCTTTTGAAACATTGGGCTGAACTGGAGAAGGACTCAACTCTAAGGAATCTACTCCAAGAATCACCAATCATTGCTTACAAGAGAAACAAAAACCTAAAAGACGCACAAGTCAAAACAAAATTCACAGAAGTAAAGAAACAAAAAACAAACAAACCAGACCACCAAACGGACTCACAACGAGACCCAAACATTGATATTCTTGCCTCGCTATTAGAAGAGCAAGACCACTAAAATACATTAAAATAAATTTTCACAAACACAAACTAAGGAAAGAATCTACATTGCGACTGATGAGAAACCACACTCGGGTTTCGAAACGCAAGCGTCAAAGGGCCACTCTATCAACTTTGGAACACCATAGGTCCGGCTGCGTCTCGCCATAAACTTAATTTCCCCAGACCCCTGCCCCAGACAAACAAAACATTACCGTACACACTAATCCAAACTTCCCTACAAATATCCGAGGCGAAACAAACATTTTCATAAACACAAACAATCGGATAAGAATGTAGGAATACTTTTTTGAAACGAATCAAACACAAAGTCGATACAAAAACATTTTGGATAGTTAGGTGGGGAGCCTCTTTCACACTTTTTACAATCGCCATAAGCTTTCCCCACACAAACAAAACATTACCGTACACACTAATCCAAACTTCCCTACAAATACCCGAGGCGAAACAAACATTTTCATTAACACAAACAATCGGATAAGAATGTAGGAACACATTTTTGAAACGAATCAAACACAAACTCGACACAAAAACATTTTGGATAGTTAGGTGGGGAGCCTCTTTCACACTTTTTACATTTTTTCTTGAACGTGATCGCATTTCTCACATGTTAGGGAAAACACGCGTGCACATGCAGTCGACATTGTTGTTAATGACGTCATGAAATCACGCGTGATTTAAAACTTTTCCCAACCAATCGCGCGGGATTCAAGGTCCAAAAAAAGTTTAGGGTCGGGGGTTTGAACTAGGGTAGGTCGGGTTACCGGAACACACAATTTTTTTTTGGCCTAAGTGAAAAAAAAACACTTCACTTCATTAGAATCGAGCAAATTTATTCATATCAAGCTGAACGCAAATCATACAGAGATCACGCTTAACGGGACAGAAACTCGTCAGTTCTTTCATAAATCTGTTTTCTCGGGCCGAAATTTACATTTCGGCCCGAGAAAACAATTCATTTCGGCGTTCAAACAACATTGCTGATCTGGTTATTACAAAGCTGTAAGAAATCAGTTAAGAACCTCTGCAGAGATAAACTGAAAGCTTATCAGAATTGTCAAAAGCAGCGTTTAATTTCCTCATGTAATGACCTGAAGAATTTTGGCAAGTTGTTAAAAAACTACGTGGTGCTACAAATGGTGCTTTACAAGCAAATATCTCACCTTCCGAATGGTTTAAGTATTTTCAGGAGTTATTGAATTGTGAGGGTAATATTATAAAGGATGTAAATTTCAATACAAATGTTAAACGTAAGATTAGTGAGCATGATTCCTTTTGTGATTTATGTAATGATAATTGTCCACGTTCTGTAAACGAAGTCGTTTCGGAACAGGAAGTACGTAATGCCATAAATAGTTTTAAGAATAAGAAAGCTGCAGGTCCGGATGGATTCGTCGCTGAAATTTTCAAAGCTGCAAACGATATTATTTCACCACACTTATGTAAGCTTTTTAACGCCATTTTGGAAGCTGGGCAATATCCAGAAGAATGGTGCAAGGGAATTATCTTTCCTTTACATAAAAAAGGGTCTTTGCATGATGTTAATAATTATAGAGGTATTTCTTTATTATCAGTTTGTAGTAAGATTTTTAGTAAAATTTTGAATCAAAGATTAGTAGATTGGACTATGGAAAATAATGTAATTGCAGAGTCTCAAGCAGGATTTAGAAAAGGTTATTGTACAATTGACAATATATTTTGCCTGCAAGCTTTAGTACACAAATATTTATCTTTGAAAGGAGGCCGTTTTTATGTAGTTTTTATAGACTTTTCGAAAGCCTTCGTTCGTGTCAATCATGAACTCTTGTGGCATAGATTAATCTCATATGGTGTTCATGGTAAAATTTTGAAATTATTACGATCAATGTATTCACAACTTAAATCATGTGTGAAACGTAAGGATGGCTTAACTGACTACTTTAAATGCACTATTGGTACGAGACAAGGATGTATGCTAAGTCCTCTTTTATTTTCATTATTCATCAATGAGTTATCTAACTATATGTGTAATGTACAGTCTAGTGGGATCTATGTCAATGAGGATGTTCCCACAATTGGCATATTAATGTATGCCGATGATATTGCTGATTCTGCCGATTTGCCAATATGTTTACAGCGTAAATTAAACCAACTCGAGCAATTTTGTAAACAATGGGAAATGGAAGTCAATCTATCCAAATCAAAATTATTGTATTTCGCAACGGGGGGTATCTTAGAAGATATGAAAACTGGTTTTTCGCAGGACAACGGGTTGATACTGTAAAAACATTATAATTATTTGGGTTACTTTTGTCATCAAGGTTGTCATGGTCACCTGCAAAATCAAATCTCGTCGCAAAGGGGCTAAAAGCACTATTTTCAGTACAGTTAACCATTAAAAAGCTTGGTGGGATGTCGATAGTGAATTCATTTAAACTTTTTGATGCAGTTGTTGTCCCTGTATTGTGTTACGGTAGTGAGATCTGGGGTTTCGAATACTCAGAAAGTATCGAGCGTGTACAAGTTCAGTTCTGTAGATTTTTGACAGGCGTAAACAGCAGTGTAAATACTTCGGCCGTGCTTGGGGAATGTGGTAGACTCCCATTATGTTGTATTTATTTTAAAAGATGTATCTCATACTGGTTAAAGTTACTGGAAATGGGAAATCATAGATATCCGAAAGCATGTTATCTTATGTTAAAACGACTAGATGATGCTGGTAGAATCACATGGGTTACACACGTTAAAAATCTCCTCTTTCGATACGGTTTTGGAATTGCTTGGCTGGAACAACAAGTTGGTGACGCCAAGATTTTCTTGATAAATTTCACTCAAAGGCTAAATGACTGTTGTAAACAAGAGTGGCATTATAGTTTGACAAATTCTTCAAGACTTATAGTGTTTATTGCGAGTTCAAGTCTTTGCTTGAGCCAGACAATATTTGGATTACCTTAGCTACAGTCGTAAACGAATATTAGCAAATTTTCGCTGTTCCACACACAAACTTAATATAGAAATCGGTCGTCATCTTAATTTGCCAGTAGAACGGAGAATCTGTATGTATTGTAAAGAGTTTAAAAATATTACAACTGTAGAAAACGAATTTCACTTTATTTTTCTGTGTCCACTTTACGAGGATTTTAGAAACACTCATTTTCAATGGAATGGAAATTTAACTTACATGGAAATAAGCTTGTGGAAATCATGTCATCGCAAAACAAAGACAAGGTCTCTCAACTTTCATTGTATTTATTGAATGCTTTCAAGAGAAGAGAAACTTTACCAGACTTACCTAGAATCTAATCTATTATTTTATGTATATTTACAGTATTCAAATGTTTTTTTTGGTTTGTTGTTGTATAGATCTGTAAAATTGACTCATAAGCCACTTAATAGGTTTTGTACTTCATGTCTTAGGAACAGTTTATGGACCAGCTCACTTAATAATGTAAAACTTTGTAAACTCTGTGCGAGGGGCTGAGGCCCTGCACTGTGATCAAATAAAGTAAAGTAAAGTAAGTTTTCTCGGGCATTGCAATAGAAAGGTTGTATTTCAATGACTGGCTGTCATAACGCAATAGCGGAACGTCACTTCATCTGGACATTGTCTTTTTTATTATTCATAACATTTAGTGCTTGTGAAATCTAACCCTGAATGTTTAAGTGTGCTAATGACAAACTGCTTGTTTTCTGGTACAAATAACGTCTCCATCAAAAATACATCCAGTAACTTCACTGTGCCACCGCTGAATGTCGCGACGGTCGACGTATACCGTATACGCGTATGCGGTACAGAATGAGACAAATCTATTTTTAGTACGCCAAAACAGCCAGGACCATTGTTATTATGTAAATTTACGAAAAAATTGTTACTTTTTTCTTATGATTTGAAATCTTGACCCATTTTCTGTGTTACTGCAGCAGGTATTTTTGACAAGTATAGTGTTCGTGTTGCATGCGAATAAAATGCAATGTCGATATGAATGTAATACGTATTTTATCGTAGGATACTGTGTGCCTGTACGTAATCCCAACTTATAAAAAGGCTCGGTCTCGGGCGCAGAATTTCCGACGTTCGATCTCTCAGACGTCCGTTTTCTACATTTGGGGGTTAGAGTGATGAAAATACCCAAGTAACAAAGACACGCAAGTTGATAATACTACTTTATAGTAAAAAGAATTCAGGTTGACCTACTTACGCCCCCGGACCTTTTTTCTCATGCACCCCGTTCTCCAAGCAAAGATCGTAAAGAGACCCTGTTTCTCTTCTCATTCAGGAACACGGCGGTACAGAAATATGTTGATAAAAATTCATAATTTTGATAAAAAATGCGAGTTTTCAAAATCTCTCGCAAAATCCCGTGTACTCTCGCTTACCCTCACAATTGACGGTGCCCCCGTAGGCAAATATAAACAAACACAATCGCATTTAATGAGGTATATTTTGGTAAGTTTCTTGCAGATTATTCAGAATTCACCTGGTTTAATTTGTTTGCTTATATTATCTCCGTGTTTGCGATTAATAATTATAATATTCCGTCTCCGGTGGGGGGCTCGCGACCGACTTTTGTTTGTAAGTGCGACCGAACGCTATACTTACCGTGGCCGAAAACGACACAGACCCTCTTCAGTTTGTAATTGCGTCGTTCTGTTAGAGCTGCGTCGTTCTGTTTTGACCTGCGCTCTTCAGTTGTAATTGCGTCGTTCTGTTTGAGCTGCGTCGTTCTGTTTCGACCTGCGCGCTTCAGTTTGTAATTGCGTCGTTCTGTTTGACCTGCGTCGTTCTGTTTTGACCTGCGCTCTTCAGTTTGTAATTGCGTCGTTCTGTTTTGAACTGCGCTCTTCAGTGCTTCAGTTTGTAATTGCGTCGTTCTGTTTGAGCTGCGTCGTTCTGTTTTGACCTGCGCTCTTCAGTTTGTAATTGCGTCGTTCTGTTTTGAACTGCGCTCTTCAGTTTGTAATTGCGTCGTTCTGTTTGAGCTGCGTCGTTCTGTTTTGACCTGCGCTCTTCAGTTTGTAATTGTGTCGTACTGTTTGAACTGCATCGTTCTGTTTGATAGTCGCTCTTCAGTTTGTTTTGTTGTAATATAGGGAAAGCAACTCCACACATTGTTCATATCTGAGTTTTTTGCATTTTGTGTATGATATTGTATATATTGTGAGTGTGTATCATGTTTGATTGTTTTATGTGAGTATTGGTTAGCCATGGCGAATGTACTAAAGGGAAAGCAACTCCTCACACCGTTCATATGTGAATTCTTTGCGTTTTGTGTATGATTCTATGTGTGTATATCATGTTTAGCTGTTTTATGTAAAGGGTTGATTAGCCTTGGCGAGACGTACCCGTAATTTACGTGTCTTGCTGTTAACCCACATTGGAGCGGAGAGACTAGCGTTACACTGCGATCCTTTGAAGCTACGTTTCGAAAACAGAGTTTCTTCATCAGTCACTTAAAATTCATTTTTGATTGGAGAGACATGTGGAATGAATGATTGATTTTATGTGTTAATATGTTGTTCCACTGAAGTTTGTTGTTCAATTACGGGAGCTATGTCTACGGTTTGGTCTTGTTGTGTTTGTGTATGCTCATGTGAATCGGAGTGCCATCTATTGTAGCTCAATAAAATGGCGATCTGACAGCGTTTACATATACAGAAGAAGGGTCTTAAATGGACGCATTTTAATCAGTAAGCGTCTCGTAAGTTGTACAGACTAAATACCTGTCAAGTTGTTGTAGTGTATACAAAATTCGGGCAAATATGAACGATGAAAACTGCAGAAAATTGAAAAAACAACACAGAACGGAGGCGAACCGGCAGAGTCTCCACTGTCATCGTGCAGTGAACGTTATCGATCGATAATCTTTTGTCCGAAATTGATACATTGTTGTCTCCCTCACTTGCAGGTCGTTCCCTGCTCACAATGGCGCCAAACTTGGCAAAAGTGCGCGAAAATATGCTGAAACGTAAAAGTATTACCAAAACTGAAAAAAGTGTCGTCGATTTTATTTGAGTACAAGAAACCAACAGATACATTTATGGTATCATGGCTTGTACGTCAATATAAGGGTAAATGTGGAAATATTCATGAGTTGACCTGATTACACGAGCGGCACGCGAGCAGATGTCGATCGATATACTATTGAAAATAAATTGATACAATGTTCACTGTCGTCAATAGCAACCGACTGAAGCGCTCTCAGGTAGGAAATATGCTTCGCGGAATACTGCCCAAATAGGCATCCTTTTGGCCCATATGTTTGGATCGTCATGTGTTCGTTCGTTCATTGACTTGTTCCTAATACAAAAATGCCGTGGACTCTGGCCTGTATCAGTAGGCCTATATCGCTAATGTTTGGATTTCTTTTGTATGCGATGATCGGTTGTTGTGGAAATATTTCATTCAGGCTTAGTGTTTCGTCCTTGTCTATGTGTTCCGAGTTTTCGTATATTGCTGCTTTTTATAGCTTAATGTGTTCTTATATATATTGTTGCTATAGTTTTCGTTGTGAAGACTAGTGTTTTCTTTGTTTCTTCGTTCGTTCGCTAGTGTGTTCTAGTTGCGTAATTCGTGCGGCGAACTGTGCTTGCGATGTGACTGGACATTTCCTGTTGTTTTAGCCACGTTAGATTAATCTTGCATAAAGTGTATTGACCTTTGAAACAAAGTCACTTGTGTGTTGCAAGTTCTGATGTATCTTTGTGTTTCGCCTTTGATCGGGTTTTAAAGCGTAGATTTCATTTGGCCTGATGTTTTATGTAAGAATTCAAATCTGTCGATTTGTGTTCTTTAGTCGTATGTGGAGTCCATCGAGACTTGTGTTTGAATTTGTCTTTTTGGTCAATTTGTGTCGCATAATGTATTGGATTTTCCTTCTCGTAATGTTTGCGTCTTGTATGAGATGAACTCTGTGAGGACGATTTGGTGTTGGGATGAATTTCAACCCTTACCAAGTGCAAACAAAAGCACAAAGTTGAGAGAAACATTTCCTACAAAATAGCACAACTGAAAAGTATAGGACCCGCTGGCATATTTTGGTAATGTACTTTGAATCATAGATTGAGAATGTCTTTTTTTTGTAAGTGCTATCCTTGTTCTTTGTCTTTTGTCTGTGTTCTGTTTCCGTTGTCTTTTACGGACCTTTTTCTCTTGTTTGTAAATGATATATATATATATATATATATATATATATATATATATATATATATATATAATATATATATATATATATATAAAGTTGAGAGAAACATTTCCTACAAAAATAGCACAACTGAAAAGTATAGGACCCGCTGGCATATTTTGGTAATGTACTTTGAATCATAGATTGAGAATGTCTTTTTTTTGTAAGTGCTATCCTTGTTTTTTGTCTTTTGTCTGTGTTCTGTTTCCGTTGTCTTTTACGGACCTTTTTCTCTTGTTTGTAAATGATATATATATATATATATATATATATATATATATATATATATATATATATATATATATATATATATATATATCAGTCTAGTAAACACAATACGAACACAACCTTTAACACAATAGAACAAAGTTAGACATCCTAGCTTCCAGAATGAAAGAACAAACCTTCAGTGGGACAACATAGGAATACGTACAATCTGCCATTATACCACGAAATTTATCCACTGAACCTGACTTGAGGCGATTGATAAAGAAAGTCTGGCAAACTTTCGAAACATAGCGTTAGTGTCGTACGCAGTGTCTCAACTATGGAGTACAGACTGCACTGACATTCATGATATTCAGCTGTCTCGCCGTACCTATTCTGTTCTGTACACAAGACAGTGAAACAAAAAATACACACCACCATACATTAAACGCAAACAACCAATATGTGAACGATGTGTGAAGTTGCTCTCCCTCTACTACCTATGGACTCCACGGGCACCCATGCCAAGTTGCAATGGTATTCTCCAAGTGACCGTTCAATGTTTGTTACAAAATGTTTACTCCAGTACTTCCGTGTTATGCTGAAAACAACCTGAAGAGCATAGATCAAACAGAACGATGCAGTTCAAACAGAACGACGCAGGTCTAACAGAACGACGCAATTACAAACTGAAGAGCGCAGTTCAAAACAGAACGACGCAGCTCAAACAGAACGACGCAATTACAAACTGAAGAGCGCAGGTTGAAACAGAACGACGCAGCTCAAACAGAACGACGCAATTACAAACTGAAGAGCGCAGGTTGAAACAGAACGACGCAGCTCAAACAGAACGACGCAATTACAAACTGAAGAGCGCAGGGTGAATCAGAACGACGCAGCTCAAACAGAACGACGCAATTACAAACTGAAGAGCGCAGGTCCAAACAGAACGACGCAGCTCAAACAGAACGACGCAATTACAAACTGAAGAGGGTGTGTGTCGTTTTCGGCCACGGTATATACTTGACCCCCGTCGCTAACCCTGTGTTCTTACGGAACAAATTCAGCACAAACTAAAACCGCTAATTTCAAGTATCTTTACGTGTATAATGTCCCGAAACATGTTAATTTACTCCAGTCATACCTTTGTTTACTCGCCCCGTCTTTAAAATTGTGAATGGGTTTGATTTAATGTGAATTAGCGACATCAAACGAACACTCCGGACAAGCCGCGGAGTCGCACCCCTCGCCCATGTTTTGCCTGTGCAAACAAACATGAGCCTGTGACCGAAACGTTATACGCTCGTAATACAGGCGTAGATTTAGATCAATAGATAGGAATATGAGCCATGGACTTTTAAAAATTATAACCTTCGAACAACATGAACTATTCAAAACTTCCAATTTTTAAAAGATATTTCGATTTCGCGCGCGTCGCCCAGCCGGTCGCCCAGTCAGTCGCCCAGATGTACAATGAGGTCAACGAACTCCTACGTATGTTACAAGCCGATGAAAGGCGCGCCGTATCTCCTGGCCTGGGAAAACGTATATATCTGATATATGTGCATATCGCGCAAAGTGAGGAGTTTGTGAAAGGATATTTGAATAATAATGTCAGAAAGATAAAGTTTTACAATGAATAGGGATGTAGTGTATTTCTTTTCAAGTATTGCTGTCAAATTGCCGTGATTAAAAACATCCAGTCCGGCCGGGGCTGACACCGGGATGGAGTGGCGGAGGTCGATCATCACACGAAAGCACGTGAAAATATTCTGATGCGACGTAGTCCGTCCCTTGGTTTATTCTCAGTGCATGGAGCATAAGCTTATTATTTACGCGATTGGAAATGTGTGATTTACAAAATATCTGCAAAAAAGTAATGCGAAATAGTAGGCCTAGTAAGAAAACTTTACATGGTATGATCTATCAACGCCAACGCCGGTCTCTGGGTAGTTCTTTTACCGGTTAAATCATGCAGTGCGCGCCAGGGTATACAAAGCGTACGTTACGCATAGAACTTTTTAGCCGTAGGGTACACGCAGGGTACGTTACTCATAGAACTCTATGGCAGATTACACCCTGATCTATATTGCCGTCGCTGATGGTTAGATTATACACGGGGCATTATTTAGTAATGCAAATTTGTGTCATTTTTCTATAACAATCCGTTGTACAAAAAAAATCAGCATGTTTTCGCTGCTTTGAGCTTGTATACGGTGTTTGATAAAGTCACTGCAATGCATTGTGGAATAACCGGGAAAAGGTCTATTGTCGAGGACGGGTGATCGTACTCAAACATCCCCGGGCTCTCGCTTTGTTCAAAGTTGCGACTTGGCATCAATGAATGACTTTCCTTCAGGATGTCTTTAAAATAAATCCAAACTATCATTGGATGATATTTTAAGAATAAAGCCTTCCCATATCCCTCGGGTTGATTGTCTTCTCTAAAATTTGCGCCATGATTGGCCCTTTCCGAATATTGTCTCAATTTTATACCACATGGGGGGAAGTTCATCAACAACACTGTCTGTGAGTGGCTCACAAATTGCAACTTTCGTCTCACAAGAGTGCCAATCAAACATTGTGGCGTCCCACAACATTTTGTCTCCGCACTCCAGGGTGAAAAAGAATCACTCTGCGAGCAGACAACGAACATTTTAATGAATTGATCATTTTTCAACATTAAAAGTTATATAAATGACAACTTCAACTCACAAGAAATAACATGATGATGAGACAAAGATTGAATGAGGGAAAGTCCTGACACATTTCCATGAAATCCAGGATAAGTATTTGTATTGTTGTTTGTTGATAGTTATAATTTTCAACACGTCTGTATCTTTTCAGGTCGTAAATACAACACTTTACTCGTTCCTTTAGCAATGACTCATACTTTAACATCTGCATTATTTATTCTTCAACACACAAGTCACTTTTCTTTGGCTATGGTACCTCCACTCTCTCTCGAAAGAAATTATGACACCTTCAATATCCAGAAAACAGTGTAGCACATAGGGTTGTTTACTTCAAATACTAGGCCTTCATGAATATGCAGGCAAAATCAGTAGATGAAATTTTGTTCAATGCTATAGATGTATATCATTGATGTAGGAAATATACCAGTGTATCCAGAAATACCAAGTGTACAAATATAGTGTGAAATAAATTTGGCATCTACTTGAATTTTTAGGGGTGCCCAGAAATAAATATTAAATAAACATTATTTATTGCTTGGTATGCTTTTCACAAAACTGATGCAGAATGAATGAATGAAAGTCAAGGTGACATTTTAGTATGATTACGTGTAGCTGTGAATACCATGTTGTGGGCTACAGTTTGAAATAAGATAACCAAGGTGAAAATCAGCAAGCCGTAGATCTATTATTGACCCTATTTGAAACTGTCCCTCAGCTACAACATCATGTATTCACCTGGAGATTCAAGAATCCCACCAACCTAAACCTAACGGTACCCTTCTAACCACAAGTTGTCTGAGCTCCACCAATGACCGAAGAGACACAATGAACACAAGATGCCGGAGAATCAGAATTTTATTTATTTGATCATTTCTTCCCGACTTTCCTTATTTTCATTTTCGGACAAATGGTAGTATAATATGGAAGGGATTGAGAGATATCAATCCCCAACTCTTTATGTATATTACAAAATAACTAATAACTGAAAAAAAAACATGGAGAGGCTTAATCACGTCATGGTCTCCAAACCGATTCTGTAAAATAGTTTACCCTAAATTGCCTTTTTGGGAATGTGCAACTTTGTAATCAATTTGCTGTGTGTATTTCAGGCGAGATGTACACTTTCGCGTGTAAAATTGACGTCATCCTCATACTCACTTCAGCTTCACAGGGCAGGTATGGATTTTGAGTGTGAGATGCTGCGGTGTCATTTCTTCACTAGACTGACGACGGTCAGATCTGTCTATTCCCGACAGTACAAGCATCATATCATGCATTTCCAGTTATCTCTTTCACAAACATTCGAATTCATTCAGTAGGGTTTTGCGAAGCATCTTGTGTAATAGCAATAACCCCCTGCGCAATCGCGTATACACTCGATTTTGGGGTAAGCCTAATTCACGTGCCGCGAGGCAGAAGTAGATGCATTTTCACCCCAGTTTAATCCATTGATTCATTTTCATGAATAAATCAACATTCGGGCTTCAACGCCGCCTTCTAAATGCATTAACTGGGGACCAGCGAATGACCAGCGAATTATGTGCATATGCAGAAAGGGACTCGAGAGAAATTATAGGGAGAGAGGGCCAGTATTTTTCAAAATCCCACGGCACGTAAATTTGTAACATTCAAAAATTGATCAATCAAAATTCTGTACACTGATTTTGTAGACCATATGTTAAGGTTGCTATATTGCAAATATCTTGGTCCTATGGTGTCTATCGAATTGTGACTGTAGTACATGTCTTACCTTAGTTGCGCTGTGAACTCCTCAAAAAAGCCATGCTGATGGTTTGCAGTATTCCACAGAATATGCAGCGTTTTGTGACACAACTCGTTAACATTGCGCCAAAGGTTGGAAAATAGAAAAAAAAAATTATCAGCCAATAGTATTTCACTTTGTCCTTTCAGCATTGACTTTGAGTGTGAATTGCTTCCGACCTAGCGATGTTACGTGAGCGGATAGTGTATCCTGTATGTCTCCATCTGTAGCCAACTTTTCTACCTACACGCTGTGTTATTACTGTAACATTTGTTGTTCCGCATTACTTCAATTTACTTTCTGGTAATGAAAACAATTACTGACACCCTTTCCCAAATAATATTATATAGGGCTCAGCCCTTGGGTTAAGATGGGCAATGTTATTTGTATTGATTCATGATAGAATAGAATTAATTGTTACTTAATATACGTTTGTATGACAACTGTGCCCAGTTTCCCTCTGATGAAAGCAGTTCACTTACGTACACGACGTCAAACCCTGCAGCAGTGTAGGTATAGATTTTCTGAAATGTGTAAAAATGTTGGACAAAAATTGGCAATTTTCACCATGATAACAGCCTATTGTTTTAAAGAAGGGACGTGTTATGCCATCGTTACCTTTGCAATGGTAACTGTACTGCTCAACTTCCACTTGCAAGTTGAAAACTAGAGCGTTCCGTTTAAAAACTGGGTCTAGTTTTTGAATCTAGTTATTGACACATGGGGCGCTTTTCTAAAATTCAATCCCAGCATTCTTTGCGTATGCCGTCGTTCATATGCACGACAGCTCCCATTTTATACTCTTTATGCGTGATATTAACGATATTTTGTATCAGCGACAAGGTAGATAATAACACTAACTGGCTAACAAAATATATATTTTATAAATGGCATGCTATAAAAATTAATTTGCACGTTTTGTATTTTGTTATTTACGAGTACTCAAAAAAACATGGCGGCGCCCATGGAGGTAGGGTACACTTCCGGTTATTCGCATAGTATATTATGAGTATGCGCATGCGTAGTCAGTAAGCCGCTGGCGCAACTATTACTGTGATTCACAATCAGTTTGTCACAAAGATCGCGAAGGTTTTGCGACAAAATGCACAATTGTACCGGTCTTTACATGCCAATAAGTTTGAATACAATGAGAACACGGCCGATGGGAAACTTCTCCGCTCTGTGACAACTCGGCTCTGAGGCAAAGTCGGTCTCTCCATAGACCCTCGAGGGTCTATGGTCTCTCCGTGTGTAGAGGTGTCGAAATTGGTCAAACTCTATTTATTCCACCTAATTAATTTCAATCCCCGACTTTTGTAAGTTTGGCGTAACAAAGGTAGTGTTGAGATGGGTATTGTGGTGTTGCCTGAATATACTCTCGGCATGTAGACTACTGCAATTCCTATAGATTCCGTATACTCTTTTGAATTAGGCCCTCCCTACCTATAACTTCTCACGAGTCCCTGGCACGCAGCACGTGGCACGTGAATTAGGATTACCCTCGATTTTGGTGCAATACGCTCCATATAGCACTCGCCTACCGGCTCGTGCTATATGTCCCGCATTGTACCAAAATCTCGTGTATACCCTCCTGCGGCGGGGGTTATTGCTTAAATCGAGATGATAAAAACACAGTGTAAATTGAGGTAAAAAACTGGATACGGTTTGAAGAAATTGAGAGAGCAGTGTAAATGTCAAATTTAAAAATCATATGAAGTGAGACGGATACTCCGTTAAAGTCCTCTCCCTAGGGAGCCCACCCGCCGAAATACTCACCTGGGGAGTCCTCTATTCAATTTTCATTTAACACTCTCCGTACGGCCATCGAAACCCCTCTTCCGGTGCAACAGTTTTTGGAAGATTTATTGTGTTTCTCATATAATTTTACTTGCTTTTAAAAGCAGTTTTATAGCATTGTCCTTTTTATTTATGTTCTAACAGTTTTATCTCGATTTCATATTTTAGACCCTGAAGGAGATCTCCTGTGCGTGGTCAGAACTTTTATATATATATATATATATATATATATATATATATATATATATATATATATATATATATATATATATATATATATATATATATTTTAACAGTAGACAAGGGGACTTGCTCTTTCCTTACAACTCTCTAATTATCTCAAGTCCATGTCTTCGTCAAAGTGTTGCATTTACACTGTAGATGAACTTATTCTCGACATATCTACGAACTCAACGTTTCGTCCTAAAAGTAGGACTTCATCAGTTTGAAGATGTCTACAGAAGGCGAGTACAGACAATATGACATTAAACTGTCCAATAATTATTTCCATTCAAGGTAATATATTACCAGGTCCATGGGACAATTGTAATTTACAAATTTAAGTAGGACCATCCTGAACCACTGATAGTTAGTGGTGGTACCAGGTGTCCGGAATGGGTAGGCGTACCCTGCTAGCATGCTACACCCGTCAGGATTGGTCCCAAAATTGTCTAAACATATTGTATGAAAAGATACAAGATGTGAATCACAGTAATAAGTCAAAGCCGGGAATGCTGTCGTTAATTATTTGAGTGACTGAGGTGTAATATTTGGCCACAATGTCGTCATATCGACCGTATAACTTTCTGAAAGTCCTAACGAGTCTTTTTGTTGTGTATCCTTGTCTCAGTAATGTTGATGCCAATAAGCTGTGTCTCAGTTGAAAATCAATGTAGGAATCACAAGCCCTACAATACCTGAGAAGTTGAGACACGTACACACCATAAGCAGGTGCAGATGGAATATTACTTGACAAGTGGGGATAATTTATGATTTCAAAATCGAAATCATCCCTTTTGTCATACAGCTTAGTGTGTAGCCTATTAGTACCCACGTCTAGGAACAGATCAAGATATAAAGCAGAGTTCCTACCCTCTGTTGTTTCTTTGAAAAACGCAAGACAACGTAAGGCTAGTGTTGATCTTCATTATATGCTAAACATATTTTATAGGCTGAGTAAATAAGAAAGTTACAAAAAACACGATTGGAACTAATTTGGGATAATTTCTCAAAATCGTTAGGTGTCATATAGCTGAATGTTGCAATATTAAAAATAACTCATTAAAAACAATTGTGTAACTTAACAAGAAAAGCAGATAAGCTTACGTATGCGGGTTAAAACGACCTTACTTCACCATCCAATTATCCCACATTAGTTCGGATTTGGCGCTCATGGTTATTTATTGTGTACACATACATACATACATACATACATACATACATACATACATACATATATACATACATACATACATACAACTTATATATACAACATATATAAAAATATATACATATATATATATATATATACAACATATAACATATATATAACACACACACATATATATATATATATATATATATATATATATATATATATATATATATATATATATATATATATATAATATATATATAATCCTCACTAACGGCAGCAGAAACGGAAATACTCTCCAAAGGTCTGACATCTTTTCCAAAACCTTAGCATATTAACAAACAAGAAATCATCAAAGCCGACATAAAGGAATTCAATCTCAAGCGCAGACTACAAAACAGGTTTTACAGTAATGAGGACCCCGTGATAATAATGGCACCCTCAAGGTTCCGAAAGAAAAATCCATAACCAATCACCAAGCGAAAACCCTATTCTTGAGGCCTTTTTATCTGCTGTAGAAAGTGACATTCTTTTAGTAAAGAAAACTGGCGCAAATCCTACGATAACGTCCCCTGGTGACGAACGTGCAGCAATTAAACACTTGGCAGAGAGATCCGATATCACTATCAGACAGCAAATAAAGGGACTGCATTGGTAGTAATTGACATGAAGTTTACATAAACAAATGCAACACGGTCCAACTGACAACTTCTGAAAGAAACTTAAATCCAAACTAGGCGATGGCTACAATATAGGCTGGATAACCAACGATATAACCAAAACGTTTATACGTAAACCCGTACACGTTTATAGCCTTTAAAAGATTGATAAAGAAAACATACCTCTGCACCCTCTTATACCACACTGCATTTCACTTACTAACCCTATGGACAGGTGCGTTGATCTCCCCTTACAACCAATTGTACGCTCACTGCAATCATTTATAAAAAGTTATACCACTCACCACCTGCAAGATCACCTCCCGAAGGCACTGTCCTTGTGACTATGGATGTTGTCGCTTTATACACAAACATCCTTCATGAATCCCTCTACAAGCTACTCAAGAGATGATGAGCGACCACAACATAACTTTTGTTAACCCTGAGAGCTGCTACAAGAAATGTTACAATTCATACTGAACAAGAACTACTTTCAATCCAATAACAGTTATACTACCAACAAATCTGTGGCACCGCTATAGGGAGCAAGGTCGCACCTACGTATGCTAATATCGCTCTGGGAAATGAGAGAAACACATTTTGATTAATTTCACACCTAATCCGCTGAAATGGAGAGGATTCAGAGATGACATCAGGTTTTTGTGGCCTCACTGTATAGATCGTGTCCTCGAATTTCATCAACACCGCAATACACTCCACCCAACCATCAAGTTTTCAATGTGATATAGCGATCAAGAACTACCATTGCTTCATGGACACATTAAGGATCCTGAAAAACAACAAGATCCACACAACTGTATATAATAAACCCAACCACAAGTACATGTATCTATGAACATCCTGATGCACCGTCGACATACTTTTCGATCTATACCATGCAGTCAATCACTACGCTGCAGACGTATCTGTTCCAATGATCAACTCTACGACACTGAAACCAAGAAACTACAGAATCATCTCGTGCAACGTGCGACTACAGAAGAACTCACATTTCAAAACATATAAATGAAGACAATGAGTCAGCCGCACCAGCATAATTTAACCTAATAAAGAGCATTTTTGGGAAGTTCATCTGAAGACAGAATTGCATGTGTTGGTGAGAGGGAAGTGGGGAAGTGTTGTTACGGAGAGAGGGCATTGGGAGTTCTTGTGCTGGGGAGAGGGGCACATGGTAGGTTTTGTAGTGGGTAGGGAAGAGGGGAAAGTTTTTGGTGGGAGGGGAAGCTTCTCAAATCGTAAAAGAGGGTAGATGCAAAAGGATCCTACTTCCTCCTCCCCCGAAAAACGCAAAGGAAACAATCGTAAAAAAATTAGCTCGCCTAAAATTCTTTTCAGTGTCTTATGTACACTTAAAACACTGAAAGCACATTTGGTTACGATTTTTCAAGGCTGATTGGCTGGCTCTGAAGTAAATTATGTCTCTTTGTTTGCCGGTCTCTGTTAAGGCTAGGTACAGCCCCTGAAGCGAGTCTCGCTCTAGGGTTCATGGTCCAGAGAACCATGTCATCACAGTGTCAAAGTATAAGGAATTTGTTGGCGTATTCAACACAAGCGTGCTATATTATCTATGATATATTTTCATGTATTTTTAACGTCTAACAAGTGAGTTGGTGGAAAGGAAACAATTATGGATTCTCCTATCATCAATAAAATCCTTTCATCCCTGATCTTGTCAGCCTAAAACACAATAAGCGACCCGACTCTTGAAAAATAGCCCCAGATGTTCACCCGAGAGGCACGTACACTCCTACCCCACAGGGAGTGCGCAAGTAACTGAAGTAATTGACAATCTCATTGCATCTGTGACCTCCTCTTCCTGTGAGATAAGATAGAACAGTAAATTTTAATTTCCTGTCGTTGTTTTCGCTTTTGTAAAAATTATTTGATTTTATCACTGTTTATTTTGACACTGTTACTTGGCTAGCGACTAGCAAGTGCACGCCAATGCCATTACGTAATTTATGATTGTTTTGTTTTGTTTTGTTTTGTTTTGTTTTGTTTTGTGTGCATTGTATGTTGGGTTTTTAAAGTTTTATCTCTGATATTAAACAAATTAGTAAGTAAGACTCATTAAAGTATATAAGGTATACAAAAGGGAAGACAGAAATATGTCCACCTTTCTGTATACCTTATATACTTTAATAAGTCTTACTTACTAATGTGTTTAATATTAGAGCAAAATAAAAAAAAAACAAAACGCTTCAAAAACAAAACAAAACAAACAATAATAGGTTTCATGTGGTGTATAATGTAATTTTTTTATATAGAAGTCTTCAAATATATGATGTCTTGCCATTGGTCTGTGAAATTGCCAACATAATTTTATGATGTTCTCAAATTTGAGAATAGCCGTATAGACCAGTGGCATCAAGCATAGAGTCTTCTTCGTGCACAAGCAATAATGCCAAGCTTTCAGGCAAAGTAGTACCATAGTTAAGTACGGCATCGCTGTGATGTCTGACATTCTCTCAGTGAAAAACAAAAAATCGCCACGTTTGTCAAAGATCATATACACAAACAAATATTCCATCTAGTATGAATATGTCAGACTCAATAAATGTGGCATGTTTACCGTTATGTTACTACTTTTCAACCTCAGCACTACGGGATACATTTGCGCATAAGATTTACAAAGCTATCCACCCTCATTTATAAGACGTGTCATTGATGAATCGAGCTCGAAACCTCCAAGCACGAGGTGGGTCAATACCCATAGCAATGTATAAAGTTTGTGCAAACGTTTTACCGCATGTCTTGAAATAGCTTTTAACAATGAGATGTTCCATAGCAGATTTGAGCGATGATCGAGAAAATGTTGACTTTGTCTATTTTAGTTGCGCAAATTATAGATGATTAAAAACTAATCTACCTTTTTTAGTTCTATGCTCAACATTATACAAAATCAGTGACACCGTACAATCCCTTCAGTGAATCATGATATTCCATTTTGGTGTACAGTACATGTAGACCCGCCTTCCAGGAAGGTAACTTGGATGCCTCAGCTATGTCGAAGGTACAGTAACCAAAACACCGGCAATGCCACAGGAACACTTCCGGTGATTCAAATGGAAATAGATCGTTCATCTGCAAGTTCCTGGGAAAGTTCAGGATTTTGGAAATGCCATCAAAACGTGTTTTCCCAACGCAGAGGTCGGTATCTCGGTATCTGCACTGTCCGACGGGGAATCGCCCGTCTTAGACTTTGATCTGTGACGACGGTCACATATAGGTACGATATGATATGATACGAAATGATATTATATGATATTTAATGATTTGATGTGATATGATGCGATATGATATCATATGATGTGATACGATATGATGCTATATGATATGATATAATTACATGGATAGTACAGTTTATTGTGTTGTAATGTTGATTGGTTTTATAACCTTGAATATTTGTGCATGCCTTTTCTGCATTGCTGCTCATCGTGTTTCATCGTCAATGCCATCTCGTTGGTTTTATAGAAGGCGTATTATATAAACATGGTCACCTGGACAATTTTCTACCTAAAAAGTTCAAGTGACTAACATGGGTGCAATGTAAAGTGACAGAAATGTTTGCTTTTGAAGGTTTTGTCATGTTTACTCAATATTTTCCAAGTATGTTCCCAGCCTAAGTGTGTCATGAATTTGCAACGGAATTTGAAATTAAAGGTTTCAGCTTTCACCACGAAGTTAATGCTAATGTAATGTATCATTACGGAAGGATACTTATTCCCTCGCAGATTGTGTATACAGAACACCACAAACTGATCCGATCAACCTTTGACCCTAGGGCAGCACTCTCGTATTTACTGGTGAATATTTGAAAGGCACCAATTAGGTCGTCATCGTTACAAAGTTTTACAGAGCAGTCAACGAACTTTACGTGTTTCTATCCTATCCAAACGCTAACACCACATCAGACTACCAATGCAGTATATGAATGAATTGTTGGTATGTTCACTACACATGATGCTTCTAGACATGCAATTTAGAAACAAATTTTAGTGTCCGTAATCCCTTTAGCCACATTCTCAAGGGCTGTAAGCCTCATAATATTTTTATCAAATTTTAATATCCTGAATCGGTTTCTTTACTACTACTACTAATAATAATATTACTACTACTACTACTACTACTACTACTACTACTACTACTACTACTACTACTACTACTACTACTACTACTACTACTATTTAATTCTTAAAAAAGCACTCCCAAAACGTCTCAGTGCGCTGTACCCAACTGTTAAATTACGGGTAAAATTTGGTAAAAAGGTGGGTCTTTATAAAATGTTTAAAAGATGCAATATTTCTGGTGCAACGACTTTCCGAAAACAGTGCATTCCATAGCAAAGGAGCACACACCAAAACAGCTCTCTGACCGTAGGACTTATTAAAATAGCCGCGTGGAGAAGTCATACGCAATTTCTCAGAATATCGTAGATCTCTTGCCGGTACATACAGGTCAATTAAATCAGTCAAATACAGAGGTGCATCACATCTGACAATCTTAAAAGTAGAAAGTAAACGTTTGAATTGTATACTAGCTTTCGCAGGTAGCCAGTGTAAATCAACAAAAACGGGAGTGATGTGGTCATATTTGCATGTACCTGTGACTAAACGGGCTGCCGCAATCTGAACAGACTGCAGATGATTTAACAGGTCATTTGAAATACTATAGAACAGACTGTTGCAATAGTCAAGTCTGGAGGTAACGAATGCATGGATGAGTTTCTCTGTAGTGGACTTGTCAAACAGTATACGAATTTACTTGTTATTGACAAAGAGAAATATACGTTCCTACATAGCTGACTGATAGGGTCACACATAAAGCCATCCCAGTTGAGAATAACACCAAGATTCCGAACGAAAGCTGAGGGAGTGATGCTAAGTTCACCAATCCTGAGGCTATTCAGTTCTGCTGAATCTTTTTTTAAGCGTGATGAAAAATGAACAACTTCAGTCTTGTTATCGTTCAGCACCAGCATGTTACTTCTTATCCGTGAATATCATCAACACACGTTTCAACACCGGCACTTACTTCGTCAGGTTTATGACAGATAATGTACATCTGTGTATAATATACACATCATGCAGTCAAGATCATGGCCGACTATAATATCCTCTTGAGGTGCTGTGTAGAGCGTGAATAAAATTGGCCCGAGAACGGATCTCTGTGGAACGCCATACTTAACTTGCGAATGATGAGAAAACACAGTTCCAACCTTGACACGATATCTGCGATCGGCAAGATATGATAGAAAGCACGAAAGTACTGTAACAGTGATGCCAAATCTGGATCGGAGGCGATGTAATAAAATATCATGGTCGATCATATCAAATACGGCGGACAGATCAAGCATGACAAGAATAATATCCTTCTTTTGATTCAGGGCAAGCATAACGTCTTTATGGACGCGTAGTAGAGCAGTCTCAGTGCTATGGTTGGCACGATATGCACTCTGACATCTTGTGAAAAACTGATACCTGTTGAGATTATCGTGTAACTGTTGGGAAACTATTCGCTCAAGAACTTTGGATAGAAAAGGTAAATTGGACACAGGTCTGTAGTTCTTGAAGATATTCTGGTCAAGATGTGATTTTTCTCAATAATGGCCGAATTATAGCTGAATTAAAGTGACTTGGAACGATGCCAGATGAAAGTGATGTGTTGAAAATTTGAGTGAGAAATGGTGAGAGGAGATCGATCGAGTCTTGAACGAACTTCGATGGTGGCACGTCAAGGTCACATGATTTTGAGGACGACTGCTTTATTAGTGTAGTAACATCGTCAACTGATACTACAGCAAAATTGGTGAAGGTGTGACTCGGTAACACAACGTTCTTCCAGGCGTCAGAGCGTCCACCAAGGCCTTCCCGAAGTTTGGAAACCTTGGACTCGAAGAAGCTCAGGTATTCGGATGGCATATCCTTCAGAGGTATATAAGATGGTAATCTATTTGAATTACTTGCCTTAACACTTGACAGCTGAGCAACAATATCAAAGAGTCTCTTGGTGTCTGCTTCCTGGATACGAGTCCGGTGATAAATCGATTTCAGAGCGTCGCAGCGGCGGACATATTCGAACCTTTTCGACAGAAAAAGTTGTTGATCGATCTCAAATTTGGACATTCGCCACTTATTCTCCAACTGACGTACCTTCTTCCTTAAGGTAGAACGCACCTCTGGGGCAGAAATTGGGGCCTTCAAATTTTATCAATTTTCTTCTGATCTACCACTTGTGGGGGCTAATTTTGAAGCCTTTGGCGAAAGAAAAGTTTTTACTGTCTTAGTTGTTTCAAAAATCAAAAAATCTATTTTTCCCATAGAGTTAACACGGGGTTGGCGGCCATTTTGAATTTCCAAATATCGAGAAATCGCAAGTTATTTGTCTCTCTAGTACCAAAGTTTGCACGGTGACCCCTGATTTTTATTCTTGCTATTAAAGGTAAGAGAATGGTTGAAAGTTTCACTGAGGAAAGTTTGAGCAAAAGTTTAAGTCTTTCACTTTCGAGGTTCATATTACCCTAACAGCAACAGTTCTTCACAAAACCATGGTGCCCGTACTTTATCAATGATTTTCAGTCATAGGCGTGACAATGTCGAGTGCTTAGGAGACAGCGTTGTAAAAGAAGCTGGATTAACGTTCGGCATCATAATCACATGGACATCTGGCAAAAGCCATCAAATCAGGTCCAATAATCGTTATCATTCGAGGTAACTATGAAATTTACCAGGTCCAAAGAACATATAGATGATGACAAAGGCGATGGGGTCATCTTGAACCATGAAATAGTGGTGGTACCAGGTGTCCGGAATGGGTAAGCGTACCCTGTCAGCTAGCCGCACCCCTCAAGATTGACCCAAAGCCACAAATCCATTGTTATTTGGTGAATTCACCGAATTACTTTTGTGAGTCAAAATTTGGTATGCTGTCACTCATCATTTGAGAAACAGACACGTCATGGGTAAGTGGGTAAGTGGTAACATGGGTAAGTATGTTTCTCAAGTCTGCCGCGTTGATTCCACTGAAGTCCCGCCGTGATATCTTGATCTTTTTATTGAGTGGCCGCTGAATGTTCAGTCCAAAGTACACAAGACTGTGGTCAGACTCGAGAGACTTGTCAACTCTTATGGAGTGTAGAAAAGAATCAGCCAACGGTACGGAGTAATCAATAAGTCCAGAGTGTGTCATTTGGCATGAGTTGACTCATTGACAAGTTGTTTTAGACCCATTGAGTGAAGCAAATTTGACAGCTTGATGGTATTTGGTGAATGGGGGTTGTCAAAGTGAAAATTGAAATCACTTTATATTCTCAAAAAGTTCATGTCCCGAATGTTGTACAGTCAATGATTCGGAAAGACGATATTTACATCCTAATTCTTACTCAGAACAGACACAGTTCATAGGTGTAAGCATAAGGAAGTGGTAAGGAAGTAACAGAAATCGGGAAGTGGCAATGAACCGGGTCAAGGCAACTATTTAACCACCTGAATGATGTGATGTCACCTTTTTTCATATTTTCCCTGGTAACGCAAATAACAGAGCTTGGGTCGAACAATGGGCCAGATTATCATAGGGAGTGACACACTTACTCTTGTGTAGCCCCAGATGACATCCGGAAGCCATGGCGTGACAGGTCGCAGAGATTTGGTGATTCTCACACCACGGTTCAGTACAAGTAGATCAAAATAGACGTAAACACATCAGCAAGAGTTTGATGCTTTTATTTCCACTAGAATATGTCACAGTAAAAGAACAAAAATGCAAGCATTGAATTGAATGAAGCCAAAGTCTATCCATCATATATAAAATTTAATGTCAAATGTTACTCTTCACACGTTACTCTTTACACAAATCTCTCTCTTGTGACCTTCACGAAAACATCGACCGCGTCTGTTTCTCACTTGAAAATTTGTATTAATTCTTGGGTAAATGTTCATTTTACATCGCAAGTTCTAGCGATTAAGATACAAGTAGTATTTAGATTCAGTTGCACGATAAATTTCGGAGAAGGTTTTCTTTGACACGACGGCTTACCATTCGAAGAGGCGAATGTCGTTACATCTAGAGAAGAAACACAGGCCGAGACACCAATTACCGTCCCACAGGTCCACATGACCAGTTGCTATGTCAAAACCACAGTCCTGGAACACTATAATGCCTTCATGACCCTGTAGAGAGATGATACGAAGGGTGCACTCACTGAACACTACCTGAATACGTGTAAATCAAATCCATGTGTTTTCTTTTTTTTAAAATCTATTGTTCATTTACAACTACCACAGCCAAGTTGAATCATTACGCGAGTCACTTCACCACATAAGTTTTATGGTTCACCAGATCTTGAACGTTTAACTCTTAGTATTTTCATCATCATCATGGCAATCATCATCACATATGCTTTTTCTGTGATGTATGTAAGCAATAAAGCACACTCAGCGACGGTATACCACGATAATTTGACCAGTTCACGACATATATGCACGAGCAATAGCGAGTGCAATAAAGGAAGTGAACTGGTCAAAATCTCGTGATATACTGTCGCTTGGTGTGATTTATTGCTATTATCTCATAACAATATTTCGAAATTCTAGCGTGGAATGCCAAAAATGGATTTTTGCACAAGCTGAGAGGTCGTATGTATGCCAGCCGTGGTATATCGCCAATATACCACGGTTCTTTTTGCATCTCGACCAATCAGAGTGCTGTATTTGCACCATCAATACTTGTATGATATATAAACTAATGTGTGTGGAAGTCGACTTTAGGCTGAGCGTTGAAATCGGATCATAGATTTCTATCTAGAGTGTATACGGGCCATACCAACATTAACACAATTGGAACTAATTTGGGATAATTGGATGGTGAAGTAAGGCCGTTTTAACCTGCAAATGTGAGCTCATCCGCTTTTCTTTTCACATTACACACTTGCTTTTATGAGTAGTTTGTAATATTATGACATTCAGTTATATGGCATCTGTAACTTTTGAGAAATTTGAAAAATATGTTAATCCAATTATCCCAAAATAGTTCCAATCGTGTTTCATTGAATCCATTAATTTCATGCAATTTGATGCACGACTAATTAAGACATTATCAGTATGCTTGATTTCCTCATTGACAACATATTTGTTGAATTTGGAGGACACATTTTCCAACAGTGTATAGGAATTCCCATGGGCACTAACTGTGCTCCCTTACTTGCCGACTTATTTCTGTTCTCATACGAGGCAGAATTTATCCAGAACCTTATCAAGCAGAAAAAGGTCTCTGTAGCTCGTACTTTCAACTTAACATCTAGATACATAGACGATGTTATTTCATTGAATAACTCTGAATTCAGTAAATATCTCGCTATGATTTATCCTCCAGAATTGGAGATTAAAGAAACTACAGAAACGGCCTCTTCTGCTTCATATCTGGACATTTTACTTGAATTTGACTCAATGGTCACCTTCTACTAGGCTATATGACAAGAGAGATGATTTCAACTTTAGTATAATTAATTTTCCACACCTCATCAGTAATATTCCACTCTCACCTGCTTATGGGGTATACATTTCCCAGCTTATACGATATGCAAGAGCATGCAGTTCATATGATGATTTTGTAGAGAGACATGGCCATCTCTCTTTCAAACTGTTAAATCAAGGTTACACCAGAGCAAGACTTGTCTCTACATTCAAACGCTTTTTTGGCAGGTATCGCAAGCTGGTAGATAAATACAATATCTCTCTTCGACAAATGATCACTGATGGCATCGGTGACATTGGGCCTTAGTTAGTGACCACTACCTATCTGACTTACAGATTGATATATGGCGGGTGCCACATGTGGGGCAGGATGCGCTTACTATTTTCGAAACACCTGACATCACTTCTTGGTCTTTTGGCCAGAGGTCCATATATCTTTCTTTCATGAATTTGACTTTGTTTGTACCGTCTATTTACTGTCTGTTCTGTGCTGTTTTGTGTCTATGTTTACAACTATTGTCTTACAAATTTTGACCTAGTGTTATTGGATTATGGATTGGTATGATTGCGATTATTTTCATAATACCTAAATCGACTGCGAAGCCTTCATAGACGCGCTGATAATTTGATGAATTGATTTCATTAATTAATTACCTCAAAGTCTGTCTGGTTACTGGATATGATGTCAGCGCTGCCTCTTTTGTCTTCCAAGTAGCAACGCATGGTGGGCACAAGTATGATGTAATTATCTCCGTCCGTGTTGGTGGCCCCATACCAGCTGCACCCTGTTTGGTCTATGTCGTTGATCGTCTTACCTAGGGAGAAGAACAAATCGTTTTCTTGCGTTCTTTTGTTATTGTTTTTTTTCAGTATTGACCAGAAATTCACATAACGCTGTATTCTGAAGACTATTTATGGCAAATGACCTGATTTCATTGAAGTACTTAATGTACTTCTTGTTGCAAATTATTCAGGGGACGATAGCTGTTGTAACTCTTTACGGCTGTTTCATTTTTTGTCGTAGAACATTAAAGGTCTGGTGAAATATTCCCGTTCTTGTGACTGAATATCTTCCAGGGTGCAATATTATTACACTTGCAGCAGAATCGCAACCTAAAAGTACGCGCGAATATTAATTTGTTTGATATTTCTATGCGTGGTTTTTTTATCGGGTCATTTTGCGATACTCAGGTCACGCTGTCAGCGGGAGTCATGGTGGGCCAACTGTGACGTCACAAAGGTGTTCATTTACATCGAATAGCAGTCCAACGCTGCCTTCTCTCTGCCCGGTATCCGCTAACAAAACAAAGTCAGTTTAAGTCTCTCTTGCGATCAGTGCAACCCACCCTGTGTTCGCGCTGCCTATTCGCCACGTTCGCTAGTGCGAATTTAAATCCGAAGTGGAGAAAAAAGAATCGATCCTAATTCGCCACAGTGGCGAAACCGATTTTTGATTAAAAAATATGGCAAAATAAAGAAAAACGTAGATTTTTTAGTCTTTTTTGTTGATCTGCACTTCTGTCTCTGTGATTCGCAGAAAACTGTATCTACTTCCGTATTATTGCGTTCTTTCCGTAGTGCGCATTTGCAATCGAGCCAAGTCTCGCGAGAGATTTACGTCATTTAGTGTACAGCATGCATAAATGATTCTTGCTAGAATTGAAACTTAATTTGACGTCATTTTGTCTAGTGTACAGCAGGCATAGGAATGCTCGCTCGCGAGAATTGAAAGTTTTGCGATACATAGCAGACATACTCATTTTAATCGCGGCCACAACCGTCGATGTTGCAGCTGATTTGCAATGCAGTCTAGGTGTTCCATGTTGTGCATTTAATCACGGTCTCAAGGCAAATGTTCCATGTTGCGGTCAATTTGCATCGTGGTCCATGATCCAGTATTCCCTGTTCTCCATCTTAATCGCCGTACCAACCACGCATTCCGTTTTGCAGTCGATTTGTATCGTGCAGGTAGAAATCTGCCTCCATGGTTTGTATCAAAGTCCCCTTTGATCTATGGGGCGGATAGTCCGAGAGCAGAATAGATCACAAGTGACTGTATTTGTATCGCGATCTCTACGTTCCGTGTTGTTGTTCATTTTAATGGTAGTCCCAATATTCAGTGTTGCTGTTCACGCAGCTGATTTGCATCTCGGTCCCAAACTTCCGTGTTGTACTTCATTTTAATCATGGTCCCGAGTACATTTTATGTTACTGTCGATTTGCATTAGAGTCAGACATTCCGTGTTGTAGACCAGTGCATTATAATGGTAGTCCCGACGTTCAGTGTTGGTGTTCATGCAGTTGATTTCCATCGCGGTCCCAACCTTCCGTGTTGTAGTGCATTTTAAGCAGCCTGCCAAGCAGTAATTCTGAGGACAAGTATTATAGAGATTTCTCCTTCAAAGTAGCCAGGTAGGCTAAGCCGATCGTACGAACCAGAAGAGACAAGCACATGATGGTTCAAACACTCAACACTTGGCGGGAACTTGGAAAAGTTGACAGTTGAGCCAGTCAATTTCTTGCCGCTGTCACAGCCACCAAAAGAACGTCTTCCCATAGTGAAGAAAGACACTGTACTGATCATGTAAGCGGAAACCCTTGAAGTTACCTCCGTTGGGAGCTGACGGAGGTGTGAAATACTTAGTTCCCTTTATGAGTTACGGCGTCGGTCAAACTTCAGAAAGCCGAAAAAAGTCGACTGGAGACGTTCGGCGGTACACGCCCACATTGCATTTTTCATTTGCATATTTTATAATCACGTGCGCTAAACGAATAAAGAAACGAACATAGCTGTTTTATAGACCATCAACTGAATTTCTGTCATTTTGCAACATGGGCGTTTCACCTGACATATTACTTTCCTGTTTGTCTCATCGCTAAAGTATGTTCAAATGCAAGTATAAGTCCTATCAACAGAATGTATTATAATCCCAAAAGAAATTCTGTCATTACCAATAATGTGTTTTTATATATATATATATATATATATATATATATATATATATATATATATATATATATATATATATATATATATATATACTCATGTAGTACACATAAGGGCTGTATTTACAGGTATGTAAGTATTTGGTCTTTGTTATGATGGTAGAAGTCGAACCACATGCCTTCCTTCACAGACAGGAAAACAATACTGCAATACGCTTTCATAAGTGACGGCTGTCCGAACATTAAACGCAAAAGTTTACATATGTGAAGGACATTTCACTGGTATTATTTGAACACGTGATTGCTATAATGTCAGTGTTCAAATATATGAAGCGAGATGACGAAATCCTCATTTGAGAATACACATCAATTATTTTTTCCTTGTGTTATATCGCTGATTGTGATTAAAAATCATCTTAGAGGTCGTTATGTAGAGTTAAAGTAAGCAAGTGCATGCACACACCTTGACAGTAAAAATCTAAAAAAAAACTTACCAGAACTGATCAGCGAATGGCTGACACGAACGGCACAAGTATTCACACGAATTAACCAATCTTGGAGCTTACATTTATGGATCAGCTCTTCTGACCAGTACTGGGAGTATCTAGGATAGTTATTCCACATTTTTGAAAATTTCGGCCATGTTTCCTCAGATTGATGAGTCTTTTTCCAGGTAGACAAGCCGCATGCTGAAAAAAATAATGCAGGTCCATTAAAGTAGTAAGGGAAAAGCGGATACAAGGAGGGGAATTTCCCTAATACTTGTTATCGCACTGACATGTCTATACACGCAGCTGACCTTTATACAAACTCAAAAAAAAATTACAGAATTACCTTTGGAACGGAACGATATGACTTGACCCCATTACATGCATGAGCACCCCTTCTGAACTGTTCCGATAGGGCTTCCATTCCCCTTCAGAATGGCTCTGTACACATACGTTTTGAGACATGTCCCCTTAGGAACGCACAGCTGACCTATATATGACTCCGTAGGGATGTCATCAAAATTTCCCTCCAGGCTGTGCACATACGTGTTGAGACATTCCGCAGCCACATGAGCACAACTGACCTATATATGACTACGTAGGACTCCGTAGGTGGCAGATAGTCAGTGGACACGTCCGATGTTCCCTTCTGAACGCTACATTGCTGCAATTTTAGAAATTTCCTCTGAACTCAAGTGATCCCTACGGAGTCTCTACGGAGTTAACTTTCATAACGCACACTCTCTCTAAAATAGTATAGACTTTAATCCACTATTTTCAACAGAGACCATTGCATCACTGATAACATAAACTAGAGCAAATATTTTATCACTGTGGTCGTCAGTGCCGGCATCCTTCACTGCTGTATCTTTTTTTCCTAATTTCAAGTTGCACACCATCCTTTGTATTAATTACCCTTAATCCATTTTCCATGAAATTCAATATCTTGAAAGCTACGCAGATCGATAAATAGACAGAATTTATTCTTCAAATAATAGACTTCATCCATATCAATTTCACACCAATCTTTATCTTCAGCAAAATGCTGTCGTGCTTCGGACCAAAAATGTCTCGGTATCATTTTCTGTGCGTATATTTTATTCACAATGCCCTCAATTGTTACAGACACAGATTCAGTAGATGGATTGGAGAAAAGTTCGCTATTCAGTTTTGACTGATTCTGATCATCTCTAGTGAAGAGTACTAATATACCTCTCATGCTACGACGTGGCACATTAACATTTTCATTTATAATCATGTCCCATTCATTGAATGGGATTGTTCTAAAGTGTTGCACATGTTCGTAGAGAAAACTCTTATCATTGTTGTCATATCCGGCTGTATCTCTCACGAGTACGTCATCCTTAAGCATTTCATACTCCATCTGAATGTTTGTTACTTTATTATTGGCTGCACCAACTGCGACAATTAACTGGGAAGCGGGTGCAAGTGTAATTTCCCATTCTAGGTACCGTTCAGTTTTTACGGCCGGGGGGGGGGGCCCGGCAAAATCCAGGGGGGGGTCATCATAATTTTGGAATCCGCAAAGGGGGGGTCATCGCTTTTTCACTGGTAGGAAAGGGGGGGTCACCACATTTTCAAAAACATAATACAAACAATAAAGTTCACTTTATGCCATGGCCATGATCGACCCTCTTTAGCGGCGGGCCGCTTCAGAATTCGTTCGACTCTGTACAGCTCTGTTCCGCCAGCTCTGCCAGGGACACTCTGTAGTTCATCAGAATAGAAAGTGCCAAGTATTTCCTCTCCATTCAGATCTTTTATCTTGTAAATGGGCGGCGTTCCCAGTCCAGCTGCATACACCACTTTTGTAACTATGAAGATCTCCTCTGTCAAGTTTGGTAAATATCCTTTCCTGAAAGTGGTCTTGTATTTGGTAATTCGAACCCGTTCTCCTTGCTTGAACTCGGAGGTGTCGCCTCCGACTGCCATCTTGGGACCACATAATGTATAAAATGTCTGCCAATCACTCTAGATTATTTTTCACGTAGATTATAAGTTAGCTGAGTTTGCAACCACTCCTGCACCTCTTTCTTGGTCACTTTCAGTCCGGCGGCACGCGCTGCTTCATATTATTTTTGTACCCCTCAGAAACCTGTTCGGGGTTGTAATATAGTTTTCTTAGAGTTCCTTCAGGTTCGGGTTTGGGTTCCATGATCAGCTATATTATACAAAAAATTGTACACCATACGGGTATCGTAACAAAATACAAGTTTACTGAATGGCCTATTTTTCAATTGCCTGACTAGATCCGAGGCCACTGCGGCCCAAAGGCGCCCTATTTTGGGCAATACACATTTCGCCACGCATACGTTGAGTATGCGTACAGAGAGTAAAATCCGCCTTCCGCGTCGTGTTGACAATTTCGCCGGATTTCCTTGCTGCACAGCAAAACATTGATGAAAAAGTTGCATACCCTATTTCCTTGACATGTTGCCCTTTCAATTATCTTATTTTGCCAAGAATATCACAGAAAAATTGCTAAAATACCTAAGCGATAATAGTCATATGTAAAAGTACGTGAAAACACAGCCAACAGCACAAATGATGGTTATCTCGTCATTTCATAAAAATAAGATGGAAACTCAAAAAAATAAAACCATAGAGTTTTAGTTACCATTCATGATATGTGTGATCTCAAATATTGTAAACTATGATGGCGAAATGACAAAGTTGAACCAACGGTTTTTTCAGATGTATTTTTCATTTTACGATACGGCAAATAACCTCGAGTTCCCATAGAAAACAATGGCGTCTAATGTACACACACATTGCACACTTCTCGCCGGTTCAAATTCCTCAATTCTGAAACAATGACGGTGAAAATTGGCGCTGTGATCCTCTCATTGATAAACGATATTCTATTGGTTGTAGATTTTTGAATTTCTTGATCAAACTTGTTTTATTTGCATTGAATTTATTCCGATCACTGAAATTTACTCCTGCCCTTAATAAAATGGCGATCTGACAGCGTTTACATATACAGAAGAAGGGTCTTTAATTGACGCATTTTAATCAGTAAGCGTCTCGTAAGTTGTACTGACTAAATACCTTTCAAGTTGTTGTAGTGTATACAAAATTTGGGCAAATATGAATGATGAAAACTGCAGAAAATTGAAAAAATAACACAGAACGGAGGCGAACCGGCACAGAGTGTCCACTGTCATCATGCAGTGAACGTTATCGATCGATAATCTTTTGTCCGAAATTGATACATTGATGTCTTGCTCACTTGCAGGTCGTTCCCTGCTCACAATGGCGCCAAACTTGGCAAAAGTGAACGAAAATATGCTGAAACGTAAAAGTATTACCAAAACTGAAAAATATGTCATCGATTTTATTTGAGTACAAGAAACCAACAGATACATTTGTGGTATGGCTTGTACGTCAATATATATATATATGGGTAAATGTGGAAATATTAACACTGAGGCGACGGGTTCCCACAAGGCCGATCTCATGTTTCCATGTTTGTCGGTCGGCAGTTGTCAGTTTGAGCAGTTATGGTCTGAACTACCCTGAGCTGACATGTGATCTTTACTGTGTTGATGTATTCGAGGTTCGTACAGCCTAGGGAGCCGTATGTAAATTTCGAATACTTTTTGCATAATAAAAAATATTTTTATTACGCATTTGAGAGATTACAGACCGGGGAAATCGACTGTTAGCTACTCAGATGCATTTTTCATCGCACACCGACTCGCTCTCTGCCAAAACAGGAACTGCTCTGAGACCTTGTCTTGCGATCGTCCGATGCAATCATCGTTGTAACTCGATCTTTACCCCAAACGCAAACGTGTTAGACTCAATCATTCACTTCACACAACCACACACAAAAGTACATCGTACTCACCGATAGTTTGCGAGTGAATGTTTTTTTATTTCCATGTCAACTGTGTAATAAAGGGTTGTAATACCGACAAATGTTCAGTCCGTGCATAGTCAAGTTCTGCGGTCCTCTGCAAATGGCATTCACACATTGTGATCTCGCCAGCACGCTTGTCTGTACCGTGGGTGACACAGTGGTAACTGGCAAGTGAGGCAACAGTTGATTGTCTCATGAACACGATTTGGATGAGTTCCATGGCCTACTATCCGTCCTGCACGTCGACACATCACGCAACTACGTCTTCTGTCCGGATTGCGACCCATTCGATGACCAACTCTTTCCACATTGGTAGGAATGAGACGCGGTGCTGTCAGACTTGTTGTTCTGGGGGGCGTTGCCGAGATGAGAAATTACCGATCAGCTGTTTTGCTACTTGGGCGCGATCCACTTTGACCGTATCCATGAACTGATGCCATGTTGTGGAAAGCGTTCATGAGTGCCTTGTTCAGCTTGTGGTAAAACACTGCTCTGTGCCACCGTGGCGATGATCGACCTGGCGTGTAGTAAGCCAGCTGTTGATCGGTCAAGTCAACACCTCTGAAGTACTGATTGTACATTACAGCAACGTTCAGGCATAGTACTTCAATTCATTCAAAAGCACCGGTTCTTTTATCTTTACATCGGCGCCTCACTAGCGCTCGATTCGGTCTTCGTGCAGAGACTGCCGTGCTCATAAATTTCACCATTTTTGTGTCTTTCCAGGCACATACTGTCATTGCGCCGTCTTGAAATACCGAGAAACTACCACGTGGCCATTGCTCTTCGTCGTCAGCATCAGGCGGTACGACTTGTGGATCATAGTTTGCGGCATTCTTTATTTCATCGGGTAAACCTAAGGTGTACATTTTGCAGGTTCCCGTGGCAGCAATATTATGCACGTAGAGATGGTCAAACAACGGGGCAGAAGTGTAATATGAGTCCATAATGACATGATGTCCTAACTCATAGTAAGGTCGAATCAGCCGGGAAACAACTTTCCCAGGTCTATTTCCCCTGAAAACTCGGGGGTCGTCTGCAGCATCGGGATCAAGCGGGTGATGACAGTTATCAGCGACAGGTTGATGGACTTCGTCGTTGAAAACATAACCTGTGGCAGACTCACAGAGAGTGTAAACTCTCATTCCAAATTTGTGCGGTTTTGCTGGATTTTAGAGAACATTCTTTGTGCGGCCCCGGTAGGGATGACTCCTTCGTCGATTGCCAGTTCGCACATCGGGCTCCGGTGCATTCGGCTGTTTGCATTCACTCGATCAATGACATTTCGTACTTTCAACATCCTATCCCGTTTCTCACTTATTTTTTTGGCTGTATACATGGCTGTGTTACAAGCACAGTACGGCTGTGTGCTGTAGTATAAAGATCGCATCAGTAGCTTGAAGCGATCACAGGAAAAAGTTCTCTTGACGAAATTATGACCGAAGCAAACATGGTCCGACCAATACAGCTGGATTTCAGGCTGCCAGCGAATTCCGAATAGCACCATCACTCCAATGAATGCTCTCATTTCGACAACTGTCGTCGGTGTCCAGGCCGATCTTTGCCGTTCCCTGGCATTTGCCCTTCTCCTTTTTCAAACGTAACAATTAGTGCATCGGGTAATGAATCTTATCAGATCCTCGTCGAATATTTGCAAAAACCATTCGACTTCTGAAGCATCGTCTGGCAGTGGGTTGATAAGCCCTGGCTCTGGACCAATGAACTCCGGTAAAAGATCGAAATTACCAGTTCGTAGGTCTGTGTATGGTCTGTTCACGGTACCACCGGCAATACTCGTTTCGTAGTATTCCTGTCTATGCTCTATTTCTTGTTGCATCGTGGTTTCTCACTGCCTGTAATATACAAGCGAGAGAAAGAGATGAGCTTTACAAACCAATGTTTGACGTCAGCGGCAACAGATGTGCTGTCTAAAATTCTAATGTTTGCGTACAGTGTAAACACTTAGAGGTCACACAAACGGACGCATGTTTCCCAGGCAGAGAAACGGTAAACACCGCCGATGACAAATAACATTCAATTGCACTTCATTTTTCATATGTATTTCATGATTCTATTCAGATAATAAATTCATGAAATGCATTTTTTCTTTGATATGTAAATAACGAACACCCCAGGTTGCTACACATTGAAGTATTTTCTCACTTTGCCCAATATTTCATGCATCGTTCTTGAGAGAATAGATTGTCTGGTTATTGATAAAAACCAGATGTTCGCGCGATCCGACGGCTGAGCGAGGTCGTGCAAACCTTAGTAGAAAGGAAGCAGTCGCCGCAGTGTTAATGAGACGACCTGATTACATGAGTGGCACGCGAGCAGATGTCGATCGATATACTTTTGAAAATAAATTGATACAATGTTCACTGTCGTCATAAGCAACCGACTGAAGCGCTCTCAGGTAGGAAATATGCTTCGTGGAATACTGCCCAAATAGGCATCCTTTTGGCCCGTAGTGGGCCTCCCGCTCTGAGATCTCCATTCCATATTCTTTTATAATAGTCTTGTTGTCTGTCTTGCTCGGTGTGTAAAAAAAGTACTAACATCTGTATGTTTTCCCAGAAGAGTTTACTGATACTGGTATATTGTTGAGTCAGAACCATGAAACATCACTGTGCTTCTTCATATCTTTGGACGAGGCGCAGTTGTCGATGATTTTGAGAGTGTTAGTGCCGACCCATTCCTTATGTACGAAGGCGAGTGTATTATCCACAGCATCGAATCCATTATTGTTCATGAATGTCGGACAAATGAAGAGTACATATTCAAATTTGCCTAAGTACGGTCCGGTCAGGAGATTCATCACATACTCCATTTTGCCAGAATTTGTTGACCGAGTTATAATCATGTTGAAAGGTGGTGCATTTTATCTATATACTGTACATAAATCCCATGAATGTGGCCAAAGATAACAAACCAATTTTGCTGAATTCATAAACCGTGTCCGAGCCAGTGTCTGCTACAGCAGACACTGGCACATTTGCCCTCTTCCGTTCTGATAGGTGTTAGACCAGAGTCTCCCCTCAGAGGGATGAAACTATTGTATTGTCCCTACTATCCGCAATTTCGGAAGAAATAATAGCGTGGTCGGTCTTTGTCAGGCAGCACATGTTTTTCTTTCCAAAAATGGTATGTGTGTAATAAAAGCCACTATAGGCGGACAGGAAAAAGTCGCGACCATTGTATACAGCTGCAGGCTGCTGAAAGGATCCGCGATTAGTGTAATATATATACCATAACCTAGACCTGAGTTTTGAGACTTCCCACCGTGATATTGAAAGTCAGACTCTGTGGGGTTTATATTCCCAAATTTGGTACAGAGAAGTTCATATTTCACGAGATTGTATGGATTATCGCCGGCTTTGAAGATCCCTTCGTCCAGGAGTGCACCCTCCATTCATTAAGGAATCGACATACTGTAAAGTATACATTGACATGACAGAATGATATTTGCGGCGGAAATTTGTTATCGATGAGATGGGCCTGTGGAATGCCACAGCCATTGGTGCTGCACCATACAGCGAAATTCAGTTGCTGGTCCCAGTATATCATGTGCGGACCGCCCAACCAGACATTACTTTCTTTCCCTGATCGATGAGTGATTACGTTATCTTTGAATTTATCCCACAGATAGAAAGTAAACTTATCTGTCGGCGTTACTTTTTATTTATTATTTTATTTATTCATTCTGACATCCAACAGGCATAGCCCAATAACTGGATGCAAACAGAGAAAAATTAGAACATGAAAAAGACAAATTACAACATGCAGAAACTAACAAAAAAGGCACTAAACAAGTAACAACAGAGACTGACAAACATAAAAAAACTCTCGGTAGTAAAATGACTATCAGCAAGAGATAATAAAACAGATGACACTTAGGTTTTAAAAGCACTAAGACTGGTAAACAAATCAATATCAAAACGATAGACACTATTTAAAAGTGACATTGCCCATGATGAAAAACAATATTTAGACAGGTTAACACGGTGATTTGGTATCCGGAAAAGGTCAGATGACCTGATACGCCTTTGGGGCACAAAGAAAGACTGATGCCGTATGTTGTGGGTTCAAACCCGATTGAAAACTAGCCGTATTTTCTACCCTGGGTTGGTAGCTCTGCTGGTGGACAGAATTGTCCCCGAGGTTATCGTTCGCCCAGTTAAAGCGATGAAATTAGTTTCTTTGCCTCGATAAAGTTCGTATGTGCGATGTGTGATAGTGAGCATGCGTGCGTGAGTGCTTCACAAACTCTACAACGTGTGGAGCGGTCTCAGTCAGAAAAATGTAACAACTTAGCTGGCTATTGAACCACTCTTTTTTTAGTGGAGATTTAGCCGAGCGGTTCTCTCTGTGGCCTCTGCGCTAGGCGACTGATGCCGTATGTTGTGGGTTCGAACCCGATTGAAAACTAGCCGTATTGACACACTTGTGAATAAAACAAAGATCTAAACCTTGACGATGAATAAAAAGAGGCGAAAGTTTGAAATAAGAACATAATGTAAAACAATTATCAGCATTGTACTCCATACCCTCCTTAAAACAAAGATATTTAATAAATTTCTTCTGAACTCGTTCAATTCTATCAATGTACGACTTCTGGTGTGGAGACCACACTACCGAACCATACTCAAGGATACTCCTAACAAGTGCAATGTAAATACTTTTGATGGTAGTGGTATTAGTGAAGTCGCAGCAAGTCCGTTTAATAAAACCGACCAATTGATGTGCTCTTTTGATTGTGCAATTGATGTGGTGTACAAAGATTAGACTTTTGGAGAAATAAACAGCAAGATCCTTGATGACATCAACACGTGTGTTTGATTGCTTATAAAGCTTATAATTGGAATTGAACGGAATACGCTTGTTGGAAAATGAAATAACAAAACATTTTTTAAAGCCCCAGTATTTGTAACTTTTAACCTTTTTTTATGTCCGAAATTACATATTATTCTCTTAAATCCATCGTGAAATGTTGTTCAGTAAAGAAATAAGCCAAATTTGTGCTCCTGTAGTGACATACAAACGCTAAATATTGCCCGATCGAGTTGGATTGCCGCGCGGGTTTGTTGACAACTTGTAGGCTGTGCACGTGATCGAGAACGCCGATACTGATGACATCATCGAGCCTGCAACATTCCTGGGGCCTTGCCATGCCACGCCACACTGCCTGGGTAATCGCCCATGGTCGCCGGCTAAATGACCTGCGAATGGTTTTATTTTGTTCTTCTCCGTTCAAATACGTACTGCTACTGTATTTCAGAGGATACAGAACTTTGGCAGAGGAGGCTGACATTCTATTCTGGTACAGTGTGCGATATATACGGATTATTCAAACTGCAGTCGGCAGTGCACCGATGCGCACCCTGCAGTTGGTCACTCAGAACTCCGGGTACCGATGTAAAATCAAGACGACACTATATACACTTGGCCCACTTCTGTAGGCAAATACCTATCAAAATTGAGTAACTTGAAGTAATAAATTTTACTGATTGTCGCTTTAGCGGCAAGGTGATTGCAAAATCGAAGCAACATAGTTTGGCAATGTATGGTGAGCAGTCGAATGCAGTGAACGCGATGGCCTTTGGCAGCAAGTAAGGGAACCGTCAGTATTTACGACCTGGGGGTCATTCAAAAATTGAAAGTTGTAAGGGGTTGCTCAAAATGTTTTTTCTTTGTCTTACTCTGTCCTCAATGAAATAATGATTAGTTGATTATATATATTGTACTCTGATACATATTAAATAAAAAGAAAATAAATACTCTAACAGTACAAATAAATATCAACTAGATGAAGGAAGGCAAAAACCTACAAGTAGATGCTACTACTAGCAATACTTATTATGAAAGAGAAGATAGTGATGATGAGAATGATATCGTTGTTCATGTACGCAATGGCACCAGCGACAGTAAAGATGAGGATCAACACTGGTGATGATGATGTCACACAGTAGTTTTCTGCAGTCGTTACCAGGGTTGGAAGGAGAGGCTGGGTCATGGAGAAATGTTCTCGACAGATATCACTGTAAGTGCACAGGATCTAGGACAAAACTGAACTGTTGTGAATTCATCCTTTATATTATCATAGAAATGTATATTTTATTTGACTTGAGTTCAACAACCATTTGGACATTTAACCATACCATAATGACATGCTACCCATCCAAATTTAGCAATACTATATGGTCGGAGACTGCTTATTAGGTGAGCTTTTATGTCTACATATTGTTACGTGGGCTCAGGTAAGCCAAACTTTCTGTTAGAGAGGGGGTTACTCAAAGTTATCATGGTTGGCTGGGGTGTGACTCAAAATTTCGGAGTTTCTAATGTAATTCCTCCGACCCCCAGATCGTAAATAATGACGGCTCCCTAAACAGCTGTGAACGCCTGAGTCAGAACGATAGGGACAAGTATACGCACTGCTGTATCTCAGCGAAAATTTAGAAAAAGACAATGGAGCTACTGCTAAGAAATTTACAGACTCTTGGCTCTTGATGCATCAGTTACTGAGCTTTTACACTGGTAAAAAGGCATTCTGAATACAGCGGTAAATTTCCTCCCAAACGAGAAAGGATAACACGCGGGCATTCTGCAATGGACGCTGTCAATTTTACCTTGTTGCAGGCCCCACACCAATCTCGGCCCGGCCGCCCGCTGCACTTTTACAGTCTACCACCTCCATAGTACAGCCTTACAGGACTAGTAGCCGGCCAAACACACAAAAAACAACGTCGCAGTGTAAAATCCGTAGGTCAGAACCGTAGATCATAAATTTTCAGAACCAGTGATGTTTACTAGTAAAAGTTTTGTATTGATCACTTCATTTAGGTTTATGTGAATGACTTTCTCATCGAGCTGCGTCTACATGTAATTGTCCCGGGCATTGTCCATGCAAATTTGGGGCCTGCCTTAGCTCCCTCCGATCGTCTGTAGACTACAGCCAAACTTACAGCCCTGAGCAAATTGTACAGTTGTGAAAGTCAGATATATGTATCATGAACTTTATACAAAAATATATAAACAACAGAATCAAACCAAGAGGTTAGTTTGCTGTCGGGCCGGGTGCGCAGGGGACGACTTTGCAGTGAGGCCAGGATCTCTCTTGTGATCGAACTTCTAAGCTTACAATGCCTGGAGCTCCATCGCATCGCAGCTAGCCGATAATTGTACTACTGTAGTCCTTGTGAGGATTAGATACCCGTTACGTTCGATATTATTTTGAAATACTTTTAAATTTAATAAGTAAGACTTTTGTACTGCATTCAAGATATAATTTTTCCTTTCTGAGCGTTTTCAATTACCCCGTACGGCAACAATATGCGAAGTTGATAGGCTGTGTTGCCTGCAGCGTAGCCTGGCCGTACACAAAACTTCGTTTGAGTAGACGGAGCAGAATCAGTCCCGTCACTTATTTTAAACGAAATTTTCATTATACTCCATAATGGAAGAAACGACTAGTTCAATGATTACAATGGTGAAGTGTTGAATTTTTATTCATATATGTTTTTCTCTCTCAATTCATTCAGCAAACTTGATCTCCGTACCATCGCTCACAACCCGGGGTCACAACGTGCAGTGCCTTGCATGAAGCTTACAATCGACTGCCTCCGTCTTTAGTTTAGCTGTTCAAGACGTTTGTTTGCACGCCTCATTATAGTCGGAACAATCTGTAAACACTTACATATTTATATCTTTCCGGTATTTCACCAAACTTTTGCGCGTTTTTAGCTGAGTCTCCAGTTTCGATGGACCAGACCTTTCGAAGAGGGTATGGTTTCTACGGACGCCACAGTAAAACTTGCGTAGATGTGGTTGAGCATGCGAGGTGGTGTGATTACGTTTCGTTTCGTGTGTCAACAAAGCTGACTTCTGGTCCGGACAAGAAGTCATTTTTCACTCCTTTTACTGTTAATCGTGAGGCAGGCTAGGCATGTAAACCATGCGATTCAGTATTAATTATGGTCTACTTTCACATACTGAGGATGTCATTTTAATCCAAAATAAGAAAAAAATTGTTAAAAGTTACAAATACTGGGGCTTTAAGATTTAGTTTAACTTGCCATGCTTTGCACCAATTTCCAACAAGAGAAATATCTGATTGCAGTAGCCTGCAATCCGATTAAGTTTTGATGATCCGAGAAAATTTCGAATCATTGGCATAGAGAAACATGGTTGAATGATGGATAGACATGGGCAGGTCATTAATATATAAGATAAATAAAAGCAGACCCAGTAGTGAACCTTGAGGTACACCAGAGGGAACACACATCTCCACAGACTCGTGCCCACTGATGACAACCCTTTGTCTCCTACCCTCTAGGTACGAATAATAATTTAATTTGTAAACCAAAAGCTGATGATTAACTGAATCGAAAGCTTTTGAAAAATCAGTGTAAATGGTATCTACTTGAAAACCAGTGGAAACAGCCTCTGTAATAAACTTGTTGTATGACAGAAGATTAGTGGCTGTTGAATTGCGCGGAATAAACCCATGCTGAGAATCGTGAATAGCACTTTTAACATGATTGTAAATATACTTGTGAACTAAACCCTCAAAAATCTTGCTAAAAGTGGCAAAAGAGAAATTGGTCTGTAATGTGTGACATCGTTTGCACCAGACTTAAATATCGGAACAACATTTGCAATTTTAAAGGCAGATGGAAAATAGCCAGCACTAAGAGGCTTATTAAAAATAATGCAAAGCGGGACACTTAACTCATCTGTGCACTTTAATAAAAATACATATATTTCTAAGTCCATGAGAAGAGGTTTCATGTCGTTCGGTTTAAGAGGAATATCCGCATGCTGTACTGTTGGTATATGTCCACCGGTGGCGGTTTTATTCAGCTGAAAGGCAATCAAGAATGTACTCATGACTGTAATATGTGACTCTATATACAGATAGAGTTTAAAGGAGGAGAATATTCCCTCAGGAATCCCTATTGGAACCGTACCGTTAGGGGTTCTTCTCCTTGCTGATACTGTATTTTGGGTAAAGGTTTAAACGTATGTTTTATTTTTTACTAAGAATAGATAACATATTGCAAGCAATGGAGAATTACGTAAAATCAGCGGCAGCGGCTAATGCAGCGTCTACGCTGGCCCAAGCAGTGGCGTCACTGTCAGGGGCCTCAGACGCCCGATCCATAATAGGAACGAAGCGTGAAAAATACTCTATATCATTGCAAGTGGACAAAGTAAGTTATTTTTTGGCAAGGAGCTTTCAAAGGAAAATGTGGAAAAATACAATGATGATACGGTTAATAAAGCCTTTAAAGTCTATGAAGCGAAATACAGTTCCCTTATAAGTGATACTGTCACTCAAAGTTTCATAGACCTAGGAGCCCAAGCAATCAGTCAGGCAGTTCCAATCGATGACCGAGAAAACTATGCCTCTAATCTTAAACAGGATTCCATTCTAAACAGTGAAATAAAACGGATATAAGGACGCATAGCCTACACACGGAGACCCCTACTTGCTCTAGTTTCAATTGGTTTAATAATGGGTAAACATATAGATTTTAAAAAACACCGTCAAGGACAGTGTGCTCACATTTGGTTTGAATTGGTCCATTCGAGAAATATTTAAACAAGGAAAAACAAGAATGACAAAAGCAAATAAGGTCTCCAACTTAGGTACTGATGGTCATCTTTAGGAACATGCATATCAACTTCTATAGCAATGGGACAAACAGATCCTAAATACATAAGCAAATGTCAACAATATTAAATAGACAAAGAAGGTTTGGTAGAAAGAAAAGGTGGGATTGGGTAAAAAAAAGTACAAGGGATCTGTTAAAGGGGAAGTTTACCAAGGATGATTTTTACATATGTGGTAGCTCTGTGGTCATTTACCCAGGAAAAACTATTTTCACCATTTATAACTCTCAAGATTTTTTACAAAACCGATAAAATAGTACAGGAAGTTGCACATGTAATTTGAATAATGGGAAAAGAGCTCCAAACTTGGAGCTTGCATAATGTGATATGGAAGGGACCATCTACGGACGGGTATGGCCCCACACATAGGCCACTCACAGTAACACGGTAATAGACAGCAACACAAAATCTGACAGTGGACAGTTTATTATAAGTGAATCATCGATTATGCAAGGATACTCAGTATAAACAAAAGTTATGTAAATACGCACAACCTGTTTTAAGCATGGGTGAGTGGACAACGCCATACCCATGGGAAAATGGTCCCTTCCATAACACATTATGTAAGCTCCAAGCTTGGCGCTTTTTCCCATGATTCAAATTACATGGGCAACTGCCTGTACTATTTCTATCGGTTTTGTAAAAAAATCTTGCGAGTTATAAATGACGAAAATAGTTTTTCCGGGGTAAGTGACCACAAAGCTAGCACATATGTAAAAATCATCCTTGGTGAACTTCCCCTTTAAAAGTAATGCTACCTCATCAATCTTCTAGACCCAACCCCCTCCTGAATATCAAATGTTCCATCCCTTGATATTACATAACACCAGATGACAGGAAATGTATTTACAACCTTGGGAAGTTTTTAATTAATGCAATGAGTGTTATCATTCTAATGTAAACAGCACTTAAGTTAGTTACAGATGGTGAAATACCTTCCACTGTGGGCGGTGATTACAACATCTGGAATTATCCTTGATCCAAATTTCTCATCAGTTCTTGTCTTACATGGAAAAGTTGCAAAAATAGGTCGGCAATGAAACAATTCACCTCGGCTTTGTTTTCTGGATCAAATTTTCCTACAAATTGATACCAAATATGACAAAATTATGTTCACAGCCTTCGAAACTGTCTCACAACATATCCTGGGTTGGTGTAGGTCATTTAGGGTCACAAACCAAGAAAATTACCTAAAATATACAAATTTGGGTGTTTCCCCAACACTTTGAGCAGAAAATTTATCTAATAACATCCCTCGGGGCTTTATACCAAATTACAAAGCTATCAAAACAAGTAATTTTGAGAACAAGTTTTCTTGACCAAAAATGACAATATTGTCTTAAAAAAACAAATTTGTATATTTCAGGACAATTTCCACATATCTAACTATTGTTATCTATGTACGTCTGTGTACCAAATATAAAAGCTGTCAGTCCAGGGGTTTTAAAAAGAAAAAATACTGTTTAAGATTTTTTGACCAAAAATGACAAAATTGCTCCAAAATAGTAATTTTCCCAATTTTGTCATAATTTCAACAAATTAGAAGAGTAACACCCTCGCAAAGATCTAACCCAAATTTGAGAGCGATTGGGCGGGCGGTTTCAGAGAAGCATTTTTACTGAAAATGAGAAAAATCACAAAAATTCCGCAAAAATACAAAATTAAGGATATCTTCACAGTATTCATAAAACTGTATAAGGTTTACCTAAGGTACTTGCACACAAATTTTCAAAGCAATCAAAACAGCGGTTCTCGAGATATTAATTCTTGACCATTTTCACATTTTGTAAGCTCATTTGCATAATTTTGGCAATGCAGACTTCATTTGAACAAAATCCTATCTATAGCCCAGGATGCATCCACACACCAAATACCAAGCTGAAATGTGCAGCGGTCAGAACTTAGCGGGAACAGCAGTGCTCTGATTGACGGAAAAATTAGACATGATAAGGCCCTAGAAAAATTTGAACATGACCATAATGTCTGGTCAGAAAAAAAGATTACTCCTGGCTGATTGGGAAAGAGAAAATCAGGTCAAAGATATACATGCTGCGGCCGAATTAACCCTTTCACCCCCAGTTCCCTGTATACAGGTCCAACTTTACCATAGAAAACAATGGATTTGGGACAAACCATGGTGGTGAAAGGTTTAAGAGATACAGATGCAGAAATAGTGGAAGAAGTGGCGGCGTGTTCTGATAGGGGTTTCGAAGGGGTGGAGCAAGTTCAATTCTCAGATCAGATTATTATCAGCCCAGTTCCGAGCAAAAAAATATGAAATGATCTATGTTGTTTGGTTATTGGTCATAGGATGGTTTGTGCTTCGCTAGCTTGCTGATGCGCTAAGTACAACAATTCAATACAAAAGCTAGTTGGCCAGTTATTGAAATCGACTCCCTTTACGTCCTGCTCTGTTATCCAAATACGCATTGAACTCATGTATCCTGAGCCCTTTCTCTATGGCATAGTGATAGCAGAGTCACCACTTTTTAAGTCATAGATTACCTTTTCACTTATTTCTTTTGTATCACGGACAGGCAGTATTTGTAAACAGTCCTAGGTTTTTGCCTGTATGTACGAGCTTCCACCCAAGTCGCTTGTGTTCGTAACGTAATTTCCGGTCACATCAACGACATCTGAATGAACTATGGGTGAAGGTCGTCAACAAGCATACAGGGTGAGGGTGCAAGCTGAGAACTGCGTTGAGATGGAGTGTATTAACAAACACACCAAGAGTTCGTAAATTGTAGTTGTCAGCTTTCACACATTATATTTATTACAGACGGCCGCCAAAACACTACAGGACACAAAAATTGAGGTGTGGCATGGTGAAAGTATACTGTCCAAGTACTACACATGCACATGGTTGACATTGCTACACATTTTCAAATGTCTCAGAAACACAAAAATTACTTATCAAAATGAAATAAAACTACATAGTCCTAAAGATGAATGTTCAATGTACAAATGCTTTGTGTCAAAATCTTCGGATGGCAAAGATTACATACCTGACAAAGTTGGATTACAAGAGTACAAAAGTGATTCACCTACAAGACACAAAATGGTGGTCACAAGGCAAAGGGTTTGCACGTGAAAACCCTATATATATACACGAATTGGTCGCCACTAACGTTGAAATGTTTGGCACTTTTTATTCATTACGTAAATGAGTATGTCTGGAAATCTTTAAACAGAAATTATTCCAAGTCAAATATGCACTTAAATTAACTTTCCACAAAAACCATGTCACATATTTATTCGTGACTTACATGAAATCCGCTCTCTTCAGACTCATAGTATTTTTTATAATGGGGCTGTCCTCTAGCCTATCTGAAAAACCAATGAGGTTGGCGAAGCTACCTGTAGCATTAAAATAGTGTTTAACATCTTAAGCCAGTGTTAGATAAACATGGCTTGTCGGCAGACTTATTTCGAAAATGAGTTTTTGTGGCATCCCGATTTTTTTTTATCGGATAGTTGGAAGTATCTCCATAAAAAAGATTCAGAATACCTTCAATATTATCATAACCATAGATAGAGACAAATAGTGGTATAGAAAATAGTAACATTTCATTTGTTAAAAAAGATACAACCATTTACACTTTGGATATCAGTACCATTCACCTGAAGCGACTCATTTAGTTTGAAATAATGATCTTCCCTAACATTTTGAGTTCAGAGGAAATTGCTAAAATTGCAGCAATGTAGCATTCCGAAGGGAACATCTGACCGTCGTCTGCCACCTACGAAGTCCTACGTAGTCATATAGGTAAGCTGTGCTCACGTGACAGCAATGTGTCTCAACACGTACGTGCACAGCGTGGAGGGAAATTTTCATGACTTCCCTACGGAGTCATATATAGGTCAGCTGTGCGTTCCGAAGGGGACGTGTCTCAACATGTGTGTGTACAGAGCCATTCCGGAGGGGAATGGAAGCCCTATCGGAATGGTTCCGAAGGTAATTGTGTAATGGTTTTTTGAGTTCATATAAAGGTCAGCTGCGTGAATAGACATGTCAGTGCGGACAAGTATTAGAGGAATTCCCCTCCTTGTGTGCGCTTTTCCCTCACTACTCGTGAAGAGCAAAAAAGAAGATAAATAGAAGGAGCAAAGATTCGTTTACAACAGACGTGGTGATGAAAAACGTCATACTGCAAAGCTCATGGAAACAGAGAGTTAAAGCTGAAAGCGCTCCTGATATGGCATGCATGCTACAAGTAAACGAGAGAGAGAGAGAGAGAGAGAGAGAGAGAGACAGAGAGAGACAGAGAGACAGACAGACAGAGAGAGAGAGAGAGAGAGAGAGAGAGAGAGAGAGACAGAGAGACAGACAGACAGACAGACAGACAGACAGACAGAGAAAGAGAGAGACAGACAGACAGACAGACAGACAGAGAAGGAGAGTCAGACAGACAGATAGATAGACACACAAACAGATAGACACACAGACAGACACTGACAAAGAGATAGAGAGACAGAGATGACAGAGACAGAGAGACAGAGACACATAAACAGAAAGACAGCGACACAGAGAGATAGAGACTGAGACAGAGACAGACAGACAGACAGACATACAGACAGACAGACAGACAGACAGACAGACAGACAGACAGACAGACAGACAGACAGATAGACACACAGACAGACACTGACAAAGAGACAGACAGAAAGACAGATAGAGACAGAGAGACAGAGACACATAAACAGAGAGACAGCGACACAGATAGATAGAGACTGAGAGAGAGACTGACGGACAGACGGACGGACAGACAGACAGACAGACAGATAGATAGACACACACAGACACTGACATAGAGACAGAGACAGAGAGACATAGACAGAGACAGAGAGATAGAGATACATAAACAGAGAGACAGCGACAAAGAGAGATAGAGACTGAGACAGAGACAGACAGAAAGACAGACAGACAGATAGATAGATAGACAGACAGACAGATAGACACACAGACAGACACTGACAAAGAGACTGAAACAGAGAGACATAGACAGACACAGAGAGACAGAGACACATAAACAGAGAGACAGCGACACGGAGAGATAGAGACTGAGACAGAGACAGACAGATAGACAGACTTATAGACAGACAGACAGACAGATAGACACACAGACAGACATTGACAAAGAGACTGAAACAGAGACACAGAGACAGACACAGAGAGACAGAAACTCATAAACAGAGATACAGCGACACGGAGAGATAGAGACTGAGTCAGAGACAGAGAGTCAGTCAGACAGACAGACAAACAGAGGCAGAGACAGAGAGACAAAGTAAGACAAACAGAGAGACAAACAGACAGACAGATGAACGTAGAGACCGAGGGACAGAGAAACAGAGTCAGAGAGACAGAGACAAAGAGGGAGGAGAGAATGAAAGATAGACTGTAGCTCGTGTTAAATGCATAAATTCAAAGATAAAATATACAGGAAGTCTCGAGAGCTTTATTTTGCAAGAAAGTAAAGTATGTCGTTAATCTTTTGAATTTTAAGTATTATTCGCCGAATAGCCACCCTCGAGCACTTTTGTTGCGATAGTGGGTGGATCTTGCTCAGAAGTGAGAGTACTGTACAATTCCTTTATTATTTTATACCGAGAGACAATTTAGGTAAGAATTCGACTGCTATGTAACATGAACTTAGATCGGCACAATGAGAGTTAAAGACGCCTCAACGAGGATCTTGAATAAAACCAGTCATGAAACACAGACAGTTCGAAGGGACATTTTCTTGAAATATCTGAGGAGGTTAGCTATTCATCATACTCCTGTATAAGTATAACAGATAATCTCATAGAATGGTCGTTAACGAAGTGTTAAGGCACTGTTTCGGGACTTTGACTTGAGGTTTATTGACGGAAGAGACGGTCTAGGCCACAGTCAACTGTCGTTCCTACCGTAGAGTTTTGATGACAACGACAAACACGGACATGTTGCTAGGGTGAGGTCACGCACCTCGGCGACAGACATTCAGACTCTCAAACTTTTACAATTCTCTTCTAATATACCACATGTGGGGGTTCATTTTAAAGCTCTTGGTGAAAGGAAACTTTACACCGGCTTAGTTTTTCGAAATTCGAAAATTTTTATTTTTCTCCATAGAGTTAACACAGGGTTGTCGGCAATTTTGAATTTCTATTATCGGTAAACTTGGGTAATTTGTTTCTCTAGTACCAAAATTTGCACGGTAACTCCCTATTTTTATTCTTGATTTTGAAAGAGAATGATTGAAAGATTCTTTTAGGAAAGTTAGAGCAAAAGTCTAAGTCTTTTACTTTAAACCCCTGTGCGGGGTCTAAAAGACCCCTAACTCATCGAAAATTCACAATGGCGCTTGAGGGACAACTGGCAACAGCAAGGTAGACTGCTCCTTGAAAATCAGCCGAAGCGATTCTCAAACAAACATTATTGGCATACCATAAATATAGACTGTTTCATAAACACTTAGGCCATACAGGTATCCGCAAAGTTTCACAAAGCATTTTAAAATTACGACGATTAGGGGCAAATCGCTTTCGTAACAAAGGAAATGGCCCATAGGGAACAGTCGTTCCATGATTCAAACATTTGTCAATCATTCAGTGACGCGCAGAGGTGTAAACTGGTCAAACATTTGCTGTGAATACGAGAACAATTACGATGTAAACAAACCATTGTACGCTTCGAGTTACATGTATATTGGCGTGCACACAGGATAAAAACTTCGTGGTTGTCATAAACTATTTTACTAACAAGCGTTTATGATGCAATGACATCGCGAAAGTGAACCCTTTTCGGATGTGACTTAGCAAGAGATGAGTCAGTATCGGTACGATGTATTCTGTATTATACAAAACTGTAGGCAGAGTCCATAGTTTGCATTGACAAAGACATCGAAAACAACTAAACATCAAAGCATGGCGGTAGCCTCCATGATCAATTTAATTACAGTCAGTCAAAAGAGAGCCACGTTTTTTAAACAGCCCCTAAATCAACGGTCGAAAGTACCGGTACGCTGATATAGGCCTAAATGCTAGCCCTGAAAACGGCCGTATGGTTTGTACATGTACACGTTATCTCACACATGGCAATGACATGTCGTGTTCGGAGGGTAGGTAAGGTTTTGACATGCCGATTGCCCCAGTAACGTTTGGACTTCTGTTATGGGAATTAAACAAAGCTTGTAAGACATCAAAACATTGTATTTGTCAGTTCAAGGTGAGCAAGTGAGCGTCATCACCCGATCTTCTTTGAAAGGGGTGTCCGAGATCGGCTCATTGAGTTGGTACTATATGCACTGCATCGTAAGATTTCGACAAAGGTTGGACTTTAATTTCTTCAATAACGAAGATATCTATGAACCCAGTCCATGGTTCATCCCATTGCTCCGAAAATAAACATAACTCGTGATGAGTTGTCCGGGTCACCCTCAAGCAACCGAGTAGCCGACTGCGATCGCATACAGATACATCGTGGTAAGCGAAATTCATGGAAATCTCGATCCTTCCGTGATGCAGTGAACGTACTTTCTTTTTAGCGATCGGTCATGACGTCGCGTCGTTCACCTATTTCCTGCCATTTTCCTGACCGTGTTTCTCAGTCAATGTTCAGATCGATAAGTCGTGAATTCAACATACGAAATTGCCAGCTTCGGATTATTTTTAATGTTTATTACGTTCTTGATGATTATTTTCACAACGTACGACGCCAATTCCGTATGTAGATATGGCGGTCAGTAGCCGAATCATTCTCGAACGATGACATGACCCCGAAACGCAGCAAAAACTTCAGTAGATCAACTCAGCAAACTCCTGTTTGATGAAATTGATATTTTTCCTTGTTTCTTTTTTCTTTTGTGTATTGTGAAGGCTGTACCTATAGTTCAAGCGTGATTTGAGAGCAAACAGATTACGGAGATAATGCAAACGATAGCAACCGTTACCAACAGACTCATTATACAGAGACATGCCCACAAACGCCCACCCAAACTTGGCATTAATCCGAATCCCGGTCCATTTCGCGCCGGGCTTTAAAGGTGCATACTACCTTAATTCGACGAAACTGGATCTCAGGAGGCGACAATTTTTTTCATTACATTGACATCACCTCTGTTTATCTTTCGCTGATTTTATAGTCTCGAGTTAAAAAATCTACTTTTTTGTTCTGGTGACTGAGAGAACTCCAAACAAAATAGAATAATAAGCCTCGGGTGTCGAGTAACATAAGTCTCCTTTAAAAATCACACAAAACTGTAATAGTATTAATCTTACAAGGGGAGAAAGTACACATGGGAATTGTATGACACTTATGACATATCAATGTTTATAGCAGCACCTTGGAGTTCCTATGATAGCAATACCAATTACAACGTTGAGTTTCAAAACATACCTGATGCGGTTGCAATAATTGTCAGGAACACGAAAACAGTCTTGATGTCCATGCTGATGAATAGACAGTCGAACGATGACAGGGCGTCGGTGTACTTTCGAGTTTTAAAGGGTGACCTCATCACTCCGCCCATGAATACACTTACTATCAGGAGAATGGTTGTCTGGAGCATTATTATAAGACTTATTCAAGTGTCTCCAGGTGATGTAAACGGTGACTGAGTCCTCATTATTTTTACTGCACACGGAACATGTAGATATCACACAGCAAGGGACAGAAGAAATTATATCGTAAATCTGATTATGCTATACAAAGGTTGCCTTTCAATGACTGGCTGTCATAAGGCAATAATGGAAAGTTCCCTCATCTTGACATTGGTCATTCTTATTATTGATAACATTTTGTGCTTTTTAAACACTGGCCAAGAACGTCAACATGTGCTTATGACAAAAGTCAGCAAAATTCAATGTCATAAACGTATGTATATATATATATATATATATATATATATATATATATATATATATATATATATATATATATATATATATATATATATATAAGAAACTGTAGAAATTCAGGTGATCCCCAGTGGAGCGTGGAATGGGGTGAAGATAGAAGAAACTTGGGTTGATACACACTACCACACCTGGTTGTTAGGTTCCGAACGTATTTATTATATAATATATTATTTATGTTTGAGGTATAATAAATACGTTCGGAACCTAACAACCAGGTGTATATATGTCTGACATGAACCGCGTCAGCGTGGCGCCTGGGATGTCTGCGCTAAATAATGCATCGTATAATGAGAACAATTAGCATACTTACACAGTGTAAATGATAGTGAAGACAGCACGATATAAGGCGAGGACGTACAACTTGAGCAGTATGGGATTCATCTGTTGTTTACCAAGAAGACTGTTACGGAGATTTGAAGTCAATAAAGTCAGAATTTACTTGCTACCATTCAGTATCGATCAGACATCATCACTTATAACTTCAGTCAGCTCTGAATTTCTGATGATATCAATAAAAAACGTAAGTTGATATTGATGGACTGTATAGTGGATTGAAAACTTGTCATAAATAGTCACTTTAAGTAACTTTCATCTTCTTTAAGTTAAGGTCAGGCGGAGGGATTTGGATGTGTGAGAAGGCTTCAGTAAAAAAACATATCTTCTTTGTATTCTTCTTTGGGGAGTCCTCTGTTCAATTTTCATTTCACACTCTCCGTACGATCATCGAAACACCTCTTCCGGTGCAACAGTTATTGGAAGTTTTATTGTGTTTCTCATATAATTTTACTTGCTTTCAAAAGCAGTTTTATAGCATTGTCCTTTTTATTTATATTCTAACAGTTTTATCTCGATTTAATACTTTAGACCCTGAAGGAGATCTCCTGTGGATGGTCAAAATGTTGATATATAAATATTTTAACAGTAGAGAAGGGGACTTGCTCTTTTCTTGAAACTCTATACAAAGTCCATGTCTTCGTCAAAGTGTTGCATTTACACTGTAGTTGAACTTATCCTGGACATATCTACGAACTCAACGTTTCGTCCTAAAAGTAGGTTTTCATTAGTTTGAAGATGTCTACACAAGGAAAATACAGACAAAAAACAGAACAGCGTAAGGCTAGTGTTGATCTTCATTATATGCTGAACGTATTTTATAGGCTGAGTAAATTAGAAAGTTAAAAAAACACGATTGGAACTAATTTTGGATAATTTCTCAAAAGTGCTAGGTGTCATATAGCTGAATGTTGCAATATTAAAAATAACTCAATGAAACAATTGTGTAACTTATAGAAAAGCAGATAAGCTTACATAAGCGGGTTAAAACGACCTTACTTCACCATCCAATTATCCCAAATTATTTCCAATCGTGTTAAATGATATAGTGTATGACTGTCGTTAACTATGAAAGTGAAGGTTGCTGGACTCAAGGGAATACATGGATAACACTTTTCCTGAGTAAAAAGTTAAGTTATTTACCTTCGTATTTATTATATAAGAAAAAGTCGATTTTTGACGACAGAACAACCCGAACAATTGTTTAAGGTTCCAAGACAAGAAATTGACCATTTTAAACTAACAATTCTCTAGTGTTTAATAAGCTCAGAACCCCCGTAAATTGTATATTTTCGGAAAGCCTAGATATAGGGGAACATTTTGATTACCATAGTGTCACCATTGTTTACATAACTATCACCTGGCAGGTAATTTGCATAACCTTTCAAAAACGGTTTTCCCTATGTTTTGTTTCAATTCATGTGAGTGCAAGCTATCCTACAGATCTTCAAAAGTGTGTCTCAGAATTTTTTTAAACCTTCTTAAACAGTTTTTATGCCAGAAAAACTTCTAGAGCAGTGAATTTTACCATAGTTGATTTCTTTAAAATTGTGCTGCAAAAAAACTAAGCAAGATATAAAAAATCTGAGACACACTTTGAAAGAGCATTGTGACAGCTTGCAGTCCAGCAAGTTTGAGTCAGATATTTTGAAGTATTGAGACAAAACATAGGGAAAACCGACTTTTGAAAGGTTATGCAAATTATCTTGTCACGTGATTGTTATGTAAACAATTGTGACACTGTGGTTACCAAAATGTTCCCATATATGTAGGCTTTTAGAAAATGTATACTTTACGGGGGTTCTGAGTTTATTAACCGTTAGAGAATTGTTAGATTAAAAAGGTCACATTTCTTGTCTTGGAACCTTAATCTGAAGCTAAACTTTAAAAAGTAGGAGAAAGACTTGGCAGGGATGTATTTAACTTTTGTATTTTACTTTATTTTGCTCAGGAGTCAGGCGTATATGTCCAAAGACATGTCAGTCTAAAGGGTCGAACGATTATAGGAGATTAATAGAGAGTGACGGTTTGTTGAAGTACCGGGCAACACAGTCCATATTGGTTTGAATTCTCCGAATTCAAAATTTCAGAAGGAAACAATCGAAAAAAATTAGCTCGCCTAAAATTCTTTTCAGTGTCGTATTTACACTTAAAACACTAAAAGCACATTTGGTTACGACTTTTGAAGGATGGTTCACTGCCCTTGAAGTAAATTATGTCTCTTTGTTTGCCGGTCTCTGTTAAGGCTAGGTACAGCCCCTGAAGCGAGTCTGGCTTCAGGGTTCATGGTCCAGAGAACCATGTCATCACAGTGTCAAAGTATAAGGAATTTGTTGGCGTATTCAACACAAGCGTGCTATATTATCTATGATATATTTGCATATATTTTTAATGTCTTACAAGTGAGTTGGAAAGGAAACTTAAGGCATATTGAATTAATACTGGCTTCTCCTATTATCAATAAAATCCATTCATCCTGGATCTTGTCAGCCTACAACACAAGACACGACCCGACTCTTGAAAAATAGTCCCAGATGTTCACCCGAGAGGCACGTACACTCCTACCCCACAGGGATTTCGCAAGTAACTCATTGCATCTGTTCCCTCCTTCCTGTGAGATAAAATAGAACATCAATTTTTAATTTCGTGTCATTGTTTTCGCCTTTGTAATAATTATATAACTTTATCAGTGTTTATTTTGGTACTGTTACTTCGCTAGTGACTATCAAGTACTCGTCACTGCCATTACGAAATGTTTGTTTTCTTTTGGTTTTTGTGCTTTCTGTGTTGTTTTTGTTTTATTTTGATCTCTGATATTTCAAAGTTTTTTATATGTAAATGGATTTCAAACACGATTGGAACTAAATTTCGGATAATTGGATGTGGTTAAGTAATGTCGGTATAATCTGTAAATGTGAGCTCATCATTTTGCTTTTCTTTTTTAAGTTACACACTTGTTTTTGTGAGTGAATTGTAATATTGCAACATTCAACTACATGGCACCTAACACTTTTGAGGACTTTGAAAACTATGAACATCCAATTATCCCAAATTAGTTCCAATCGTGTTTTCAACAATAAAATGGTAAATAAAACCACAGGTACATAACTTTGAATGTGTCAAGTGAACGAACAAAATTACAAAGTTGCTAATCTGAAAAAATACTTGTAGTCGTATAGAAAGCAGAGAAAAGAATGTCTCAGTAAAATCATATCATCATATGAATGCGTTCAGGACGCCCTCTTTTCCTTTAAGTCTTACAAGGCTTGCAAACTTAGACATAAAATAATCAACTTTGTCATCTTATGAGTAAAATAGAATATGTTCATCTACGGAGAAAGATTGCATTCAAGTTGCATAAGATAGGATTGAGGGTAACATTAGTCTATTCAAGAGCAGCTGGATTGCTAATTTATAAATTTTGTATTTTGCAAAGGAAGTCGTGTCAGCTCTTACATTGTTATAAAATTCCTGCAATTGCTATCGATTTGATATCGATATTGTTATCGATGTTGAGTTTTCTTATATTCCAAGTCTCAGGATTGGCGCGTACAAATACTGTCCTAATCGTTCAGTGTGCTCCATATAATGTGCCGACCCTTCTGCACCGTCACTCTATCAAAACCACAGACAACTGTTGTTGGTTTCTTATTGTTATATTGGCGTCCTGGTTATGAGAACGGCCATCTTCCATGACATGATAATTCATTGCATTAACAATTTTTCATTGCAGCTCCGAACCCCTCTTGTTTTCCGTTCTGTAATAATTCTATAAAATTATCAGTGTTTACTTTGGCTCTGTGACTCCGCTAGCGACTAGCAAGGGCTCGTCACTACGAATTATTGTATGTTTTGTTTTGGTTTTTGAGCGTTTGGGTTTTTTAATTGTACCCTTATGTTAAAAATAGTAGTAAGTAAGACTCATTAAAATATGTAAGGTATACAAAAAGGAAAACAGAAATATGCAATCCAATAATACGCTTCTCTGTTCGGTACCTTTATGAGACTGACTTCTCGATTCTGAATTATTGTACGGATACCACCGTGGCTCAAGTTATTTGGAGTTTCATGTGATGTATAATGTAATTTGTTTTTTGTATAGAAGTCCTCAAATATTTGATGTCTTGCCATTGGTCTGCGAAATTGACAACATATTTTTTTTATGTTCTCAAATTTGAGACAACATACTTTTGTAGAGAGGCGTTACGAATAATCTCTTCTTCTTGTACGAGCAATAATGCGAAGCTTTCAGACAAAAGTGTACCATATTTACGTACAGTAGAGGCATCGCTTTCGCGATCTGACCTTCTCTCTGTGAAAAACTAAAAATCGCCACGTTTGTCAAAGATCATATACACAAACAAATATTCCACCTACCATGAATATGTAAAACTTAATAAATGTGACATGTTTACCATTATGTTACTACTTTTCAACCTCAGCACTATGGGATACATTTGCGCATAAGATTTACAAAACTATCCACCCTCATTTAGAAGACGTGTCATTGATGAATCGAGCTCGAAACCTCCAAGCACGAGTTGGGTCAATACCCATAGTAATGTATATCGTTTGACCAAACGTTTTACCGCTTGTCTTGCAATAGCTTTTAACAATGGGATGTTCCATAGCAGATTTGAGCGATGATCGAGAAAATGTTGACTTTGTCTATTTTAGTTGCGCAAAGTATTGATGATTAAAAGACTAATCTACCTTTTTTAGTTCTATGCTCAACATTATTCAAAATTAGTTACACCGTACAATCCCTTCAGTGAATCCTGATGTTCCATTTTGATGTACAGTACATGTAGACCCGCCTTCCAGGAAGGTAACTTGGATGTCTCAGCAATGTCAAAGGTACAGTAACCAAGACACCGGCAATACCACAGGAACACCGGTAATCCAAATGAAATAGATCGTTCATCTGCAAATTCGTGGGAAGGTTCCCGATTTTGGAAATGCTATCAAAACGTGTTTTTTCCCACGCGGAGGTCGGTATCTCGGTATCTGCACTGTCCAACGGGGAATCGCTCTCCGTAGACTTCGATCTGTGACGATGGTCACATAGGTACGATATGATATGACACGAAATGATATGATATGATATGATGTGGTGTGATGCGATATGATATCATATGATATGATATAATTACATAGATAGTACAGTTTATTGTGCTGCAATGTTGATTGGTTGTATAACCTTGAGAACAAAATTGTTGCATGCCTTTATTGCGTTGCTGCTCATCATGTTTCATCGCCAACGCCTACTCGTTGGTTTTCTAGAAGGCTTATTTTGAAAACATGGTCACCTGGACAATTTGTTACCTAAAAAATTCAAGTAACTAAATGGCTGCAATGTAAAGTGACCATCAATGTTTGCTTTCAAAAGTTTTGTCATGTTTACTCAATATTTTCCAAGTATGTTCCCAGTATAAGTGTTTCATGAATTTGCAACGGAATTTAATATTAAAGGTTTCAGCTTTCACCACGAAGTTAATGTTAATGTAATGTATCATTACGGAAGGATACTTATTCCGTCGCAGATTGTGTATACAGAACACAGCAAACTGATCCGATCAACCTTTGACCCTAGGGCAGCACTCTCGTATTTCCTGGTGAACATTTGAAAGGCACCAATTAGGTCGTCATTGTTACCAAGTTTTACAGAGTAGTCAACGAACTTTACGCGTTTCTGTCCTATCAAAACGCTAACACCATATCAGACTCCAATGCAGTATATGAATGAATTGTTGGTATGTTTACTACACCTTATGCTTCCAGACATGCAATTTAGAAACAAATTTTAGTGTCCTGAATCAGTTTAGCCATATTCTCAAGGATTGTAAGCCTCATAATATATCTATCAAATTTCAATATCCTGAACCGATTTCTTTTCATTCTCAAGAATTGCTGCATGTCCCGAATGTTGTACAGTCAATGATTCGGAAAGCGGATATTTACATCCTAATTCCTACTCAGAACAGACAGAGTCCCTAGGTGTAAGCATAAGGAAGTGGTAAGGAAGTAACAGAAATCGGGAAGTGGCAATGAACAGGGTCAAGGCAACTATTTAACCTCCTGGATAATGTGATGTCACCTTTTCCCTGGTAACGCAAATACTAGCTCTTTGGTTGAACAATGGGCCAGATTATCAGGGAAAGTGACGCACTTACTCTTGTGTAGCCCCTCGATGACATCCGCAAGCCATGGCGTGGCAGGTCGCAGAGATTTGGTGATTCTCACAGCACGGTTAATTTCGCTAATTTGAAGTGTTGTGTCACCATTATGTCTGTTTCTGAAACGCGCACGAACAGTGAATGGTGCAGAGCGTTGGCTATTCTCACCCATGTATATTTCCTCAACTTTTGTTGTGTTCTCTGGCAATCTGTACTCGCCATAGCTATGGGACTTTCGTCACAGCAGTTTCTTTACTTGCCACGCTCTGAATTGGTGATCTGCGCCCACAGGCGCTTACACTTGTAGGTATTCCCTCATTTATTAATCTAGCTTTGCATAGAGAACCTGTCTTCACTCCAGAAGTACATAAGTGATGACTCCCCACACCTTGACAGTACGGGCGATCAAAAACATGTATATCCGCTGTAGCGTGAACCGTACTTCGATTTTGCATTGTCGCACTCATATGTTTCAGGTTTTAGGGCAAGGTACACCTAATGGTGTACTTGGTTTTGTAGTAGCACATTGTCATATATGTGCTACGCCTTTTTTATTTTCGGGTATTCACGGGAAGTTCTCCTGAAATAATGATGCAATAAAGTAGAGGTGCGAAGTGGACAGGTTAACATTGGAGGAAAAACAGATTCACGTCGCGTGCGTTGATCTCGTCTGTAACCTTTTTCATTCACTGTACAAAGCCTAGCAAATGGCATTGGCCACAGCAAGTCTGGTCCCCTGCCCCATTTCTACTGCTTGGGCAGGGGTCCAAATTACGGGCACAGCCCGTTGTACTGCTCGAACTCATCATCATGTGATCGTGCGTCCACTGCCTTAGCCATTGGGCCATGATGCCTCCCTAGATTGATGGTGAAGAGCTGATTTCTAATTGTAAATAGCGAGCTGAAGAGTCATGAGAAAAGAAACGCGATCTAGCCTCACCATAAGGCCACGTGAAGAAAATTATTTGTTTGCCGTCCTTTGATTTTTGAAAAAAAAACTACCGGCCAGCCACGCAGGGAAGAAACAAACACAGACAAAAAAACAAGTGTATTGACATAAGCTCAATTTTAGTTAAGTTTCTTTTGGAAAAATATCATTTTTATACGTAATAATGTTAACATTGTGTTTGTTTTATTCTTGTTCTCGGAAAACCTCTCAGCACGCGGACGGCAAACAAAGAATTTTACTTAAAGCGCCTAATCTGGTGTGCATAGGTGTTTTCTTTTCATCTTTGTAAAAATGTCTGTGTCATTTATTTATTTGATTTATTTATTTGATGTGCCACTGGCTCAAGGCTCAATGGCAGACTCCGACAAATAAGCAACAAACAAACAAACAAGCAAACATAAAAACACAACTGATGAAAAGAAAATAAAATAACACGAAAAGAAAAGTTGATGTGGCAGAATAAAAGTGTCAACGTTAGTATTTTGAAAACTGTCTGCAGCGAAAATATGTCGATACCACTGAAATTTTGGAGTACTGAACAATCCTTGATCCTAAGGAAACAATCTAACGTTAAGATATTTAAGCCTTCATTGTTGAACTTTCAATAAAGGTGATATTCAAGAGCCGTCTTATCGGAGCATAAATGACAGTTAATTAGAAAGAGGATAATCTCTCCGAAATGATTTAACATGAAAAGATCAGATGTATACTTTTCGCGACACGACAGAGGAGGAAGATTTGAAAGATATGCAAGTCTGTTTACTATAAATAGTACTAAGATCGCGTCTTCATAAATACAGAGAGGACTGTATTGTCCTTGTGACCGAAATTAATATTCCATATCTTATATTATTTAACAATTTCAATGGCACGAATCGAAACTTTCTTTTGACAGAGCTGCCACTATGAAAAGAGCCGATACATTTAGTCCCCAAGCTGAAAAAGCTTGGTAGACTGTCTACGACAGCTTTTCCCTAGCAGGGTAGACTGTCTACAAGAGCTTGTGCCCTTTCGATGGCACATCGCTATCCTTCCTTTGCACGATTATTCAGCGCGATTGCTGGCTAAATTTAACCCGCTGCCAGGCTTCGGGACTCGCCTTCTGGAAAACCCATCAAGCCTCACGCCACTTGCCTATCTGCACTGTACTTGCTCAGTTTCACAGTGAGATCAGCTTTGGTTCAACTTTTAACAAATCTGAACGGCATTAGGGACATGTGGGGTCACTGAGGGCATGCGTATGGTAAACATACTGATCTTCGTTAATTTTGCCGAGCCTTTCGAAGATTTCACAAACAGCTGCGATGGCCACACAGTCCCTGGTGCCCAGTTTGGGTGCCAGATACACAGTGTTTATTATGAGCGGGCGATAAGCATCGTGGATTCTCGTTTTGAAAAACAATGAAGGCGTCTTGCACATTGAATACAACTAGTAAAGAACAACTTTATTTTATCACATGTATTTAAACAGTAAAGGGTGCCTGCCTAATCGGAAGTATACACCAACATATACAGAAATGAGAATAAAGTAATCATATGCAATGAATCCTGTTGGACCGTGATTTTATACGTAAGGCATAAAGTGACAGGTCGAAAAGTTAATTTTGTCTTGTCACAAAGCGCCCGGAAACACCTGATGACACAGAATACTAGAGGTCCTTCACTGGAAATCCACAATCAGGTAAATGTAAAATGTTGAAGAAAAGAATGATTAAAATTCAAAAAACTCGGGAAATGGGTCATTATGATATCTTTTCAAGGTCACCTTCGCTCAAGTAGTTGTATGTGCCTTAAATGGAAAAAAAGCTACCAGTGCCTAAACGTCCGGAATAAGGTTTCAGAAATGTTTGGTAATAAATGAAAAGTAATTTCCAATCTGCAAACTGCAGATATGAACATCATTGATACAATACATGTAAAATACTAACCGACCAGAGGGAGATAAAAATACTTGTTGAGTGCAGAGGATACAGACACAAACGTTTCGGATACAAAACTTAGTCAGCACATCCTTGCACGGAGGTACTGTTTCTAGATCGCCCATAATTTACGTATGGCATCGAGGCCTTGCTTGACTACAGGCTTCCAGTAAATTCTTCAACGTTCCAATGCAATGGAGAACGTGTATTGAGGTCGTTCTCGAAATAGAAAACGTTTAGGTCAATCCTTTCTCAAGGGAACTTTAAACCATACCCCTTCGACCTCAAGAATAAAATAAGTGGTCACCTTTCAAAATTTGGTACTAGAGAAACAAATGTAATACCCGTTATTTTATCGACTCCCGAAATCTAAGATGGCCACCCTCCCTTCGTCAACTCTACGGGTGAAAATAAATTTTAGATCTTTTCAAAACACAAACCGAGGAAAACTCTGGCATCGATAATGCAGCATTCCTCTGTCTTGCCCTCATAGTTTTAAATCTACCTTGCCGAAATATGTTTAATATTGCTTGAAAACGTTGGTTAGTTTCCTCAAGTATGGGCAATATTTTGAAAGAAACAAGTCCTTTCTTTTGCTTGTTAAAGCTCACAGTGTATTTATACTGAAGAAGTTTGTTTTATACTACGCGTAAGTGGTACCCAGAAAATCATGTATCTGGCACACTAGTTGTGCTACTTTAACAATTTAATGCTATCACCCCTATATCCAAGTATATAGGTTCACCCAGCCTGTTGAAAACAATAGTAATGTACCAGTACCCTGGCAATGAAAGGGTTAAAGAGGAAAACATGATCAACATGAGCAATTCTGTTCTATTTTACAGGTCAAACAGGTGCTTATGATGTTACCATCGTCAATGATATCCTGGAGATAGCTTATTAAGAACTAAAGGGGTTTCCCAGTCAAGACATCGCTGAATTAAAGAAAGAAAAGTACAGGAAACGTTAACTACAGAACACAAACTCAAAATCGGAAACTTCTTTTACTCAGTATACATAACACAAAAGTAATACAGCTTGACAAATTACAAGAAAGAGCAGACTATTGATATTAATGAACCAGATTTTTTTTCTATTATTGCATTGTTAACCTGTTAAATATGGACAAGGATGTTAATGTTATATACTAAAATTGTGGAATGCGCTGTTTTTAGTGATCAATATCAGAGCTATTGTACCTAGAATTTGATGAGCAATCCGAATCATTTATTTATTAATTTAATTTCTCAAGCTGCACTATTTGTGGTGAAGATCCTTTGCTGTACTTTAACGCTCGGTTCTGTAGATATCCAGTGCTAGATTTTGTATTTTGGTTAATGTCCCTTTTGGTATTTTGCACTTATCAGTCACTTTCTTAATATTTTTAACCTTCTGATTATTCCTGCTTCTATTAATTCTACTTCCATTAGTCATGTCTAGTTACGTGTTTCTTAAGTTTTCTCATTAGGATATTTTGCCATTGCGTCCATAAATCCATAAACAAAAAAGTTGACTGCCTGCACCTATCAAAGGGAGGAAGAAATTGTGCGCTAAATATTCAGATACAGTTATGGATTCCTGTCACAAGATATGGCTGAATTCAGGTGATACCTAATTATATTATATCATGTTACCATGCGCCATTCTGATTGGACGAGAGCTCATTCCACCGATGCTAAAATACTGTTTTAGCACTGATAGCAGTGCTAAAACGGGCCCCTAAACCAGCATTTTCGAAAATTTCCCACTCGCTGCATTTGAACGTACCCATCTAAACCATAGACCCTAGCGAAAAACCGAAACAGTCCGCTTTGTTTCAAAGAAAGAATACCGAATTTTGATACACAGATAAAGTGTGGGTCTGTAACTCACCTCTTGGTGAAAATAAGTTGGGATCGATGATAAAATACATCTCTGAAGCAGCACATTTGAGTGTGATGTAGACGAATTATTGCATTGAGGCGACAGCGCACCTTGCACTTTTCTTGATATTGCGGGAATCGAGACGTGATATATCCTACCGCTCTTTAAAATGAAGCTAGTATTCGTTCACACACTAATAAATTGACACTTCCTCACAGTAACGGTATGTCAGATATTCTTTACCAAAGTTTGGGCTGCAACAGACCAGGGTGTCCTAACGATGTAGACCAAGAAGTTCAAAATAACGATGGGACGACTCCTGGCGACTCCGACAAAATTTGACATCAAATGCTAACGAACAATATCAGCGTACAGCTCTCGCTGCATCGGGCAACACACACTGTACAACTGTTCATCACAATTGCAGTCCTCGTACGTCTGGATTATTTCAAAACTGCATGTTTTCTGGTACGTCCGAATTATCCATCAAAAATACATCCTGTTAGTGTAACTTCACTGTACCACCTCTGAATGTCGCGACGGTCGACGTATATACGCGTAAGCGGTACAGACAAATCTATTTTTAGTATGCCAAAAAAACCCAGGACTATTGTTCATATGTAAATTTACGAAAAAATTGTTACTTTTTCTTTTGATTTGAACTCTTGACCTGTTTTCTATGTCTGCAGCAGGTATTTTAATGTAGTCTTCGCGTTGCATGCGAATAAAATGCAATGTTGATGAACGTATTCGTATAGTACGATACTGTGTGCGTGTACGTAATCTCAACATAAAAATGCTCGGTCTCGGGCGCAGAATTTCCGACGATCGATCTCGCATACGTCCATTTTCTGCATTTGGGGCTAAAGTGACGAAAATACTCAAAGAAGACAACAAAGACACACAAGTTGATATAATATAATAGCAATAACCCCCTTCGCAGTCGGGTATACACTCGATTTTGGTACAATTCGCTCCATATAGCACTCGCCTATCGGCTCGTGCTATATGTCGCGCATTGTACCAAAATCTCGTGTATACCCTCCTGCGGCGTGGGTTATTGCTTAAATAACTCCTTGATCTTGAAAAGGAAAGACCGTATATTGAACGTTTGAAGTAAATTTTGGAATGGTTTAGTATGTATAGTATGTTGAATTTGAAACTGCATCTATTATGTCAGACATTCTCTCGTGACCTTTAAAATCATGTTTAAGGGAATTTTTAGGAACTGTAATGATTTCAATCACATTGTGATTAAAATCTGCAATATTAAGTGTTAGTTGATGATCTGAAGCTCTTTACATATTTCAACGTGCAAAAACACTGAATTTTGTAATGCATTGTTTTGTCCAAATAGCGGGATGAAATGAATAGGACATGTTTGCATTAGACAAAACGAAGAAATCTGTATATACTTTGATTTGCCATCAGTTGACATTATTTTACTTTTCCAAGAATCATGCCGTTAAGAATTAGAGTGGGTTGTGATTTTCACATTGTCCATTCACACGTCGAGAATAGATAGCAGTCATTTGAAACCCTGGGTTTGGAACAATTTGGTATCGCCACATTATATCCAGTGCTTTTTGAATTTTTTTTATTTTTAATTTATTAAGTCCATTGTCCGACAGGCGAAAGCCCAATTACAGGTTTAGGTACTGCTTCTTATAACCCAAGGGGGCAATGGGAAATAGTGCTTTGCACAATGGCACATTAACACTATCATATTATGCTTGCTCTCATGTATAGAGATAAGAACAAACAAAGCTTCAGGTTTGATTTGTCTTTTTTCATAAAACAGCCAATCTTCCAGCCAATAATCTGAAGCAGCACCTTTTGGTGTTTTCATACCATTGTGTATAGCATTCATATCCATGACCTCGTATTGTCATTTGTATCAAGTTTAAAAGGTGATTTCAAACATTCCGCCATATCCAAAACAACATTGTTTCTTAGGTCCTTTCTTCTTTTCAGCATTTGTTTTTAGGAATTTTATCAAGTCTCAGCTGTCTTTTGCTAATTTTTAATTAGTCCAGTATTATTTTAACCGCACTCCTTTCTTTTTGTAAACAAGTCTGACATATAGTTTCAAGTGTCTGCTTACTTTCATACGTTGGATTGTAACTTGTCTACACCATACAAACCGCCAGGGAAAAATATCTCTTTAATATTTGCACCCCACTCACTCTTGGAATTTATTTCAGCTATGTTGTAGGTCACCGAGAGGTCAAGGTTCAAATGGTAAACTTAACTTCCCTGGCGCCTTATCCTTTGCTCAGACACTGAAACTTTGTGATTTTCTGTATGACAAGTTCTCATGTATTTGCTCTTGATCAGTATTTTCACGATAAGAGATTTCAAAATAAAGGGGGAAAAGTTCCACCTCTTTAAGTATATTTTAACTTTTCATTGTTAATGGCAAAATGGATCCTGTGTGTGTATTTATTAGTTTAGTTTCTGGATACATATTATATACCAAGAGGTAATGTGTAACATGTTACATAAGTTATCATGATAGTTTTGGCTGTCTTAATTTACTTGGACTTGAATTTCCAGTTTTGATATAAAGATCTTCATAAATATGATCATAAATGGAGACTTTCGTTGTCCAATCATGTAAACTTGCAGTGGGCCAAATAGTTATACAAAGCTAATTTTCACATACTATAATGACATGCAGGAAGAAAATATTTTGGTTATTACAGCAATACAATATGAATACATCAGAAATTAGTACGTTTATACACGGGAAAATAATTGTCCATGTTTGCAGTAACTTTGAATTACAAGTTCCTAAAACTTACAATAATCCTGTCAGTAAGCTTAATGTTCGCGTTCTCCATCATTGTCCCACAATATGGCTATAGTGTTTATCAGGCAAAGTGAAAATCCCAGGCCTTGTCGGGCCTCGCGGGCCTAGTCGGGCCCTCTTGGTTGCCGATCTAAACTTTAAAGCGAATTCAAACACGTTGTAAATTCCCGCAGAGACTGAGTTTCGCGAAGCTACATTGTGTGACAGTCGTAGCTGGCCCTGTTGCGACGCCAGGGATCGCTGCCAAAATCAAGCTTTTTTGCGTACCCTCGATTGATGATTACTTTTTTGCCACTGAACACAAAATATAGTTTGTGCGGGTTCGATTTGCTTTTTACTATTATTTGTTTGATGAAATTCGTGCGGATTTCCATAGTGAAATAGCCACTTACAATTTGCATCGATCGCAGCCTGACATGCCTCCGCGATCGCGGGGTTGATAAATTCTCTTCCAGGTACAAGCAGACTTCGCATCGCGACGATTCCCGTGTGATTGACATGCTCTATGCACGACATGCTCTATCTTGCACCGCAATATATGACAAGTTTTTTACCGAAATTGATCATAAAAGAGTTACAAGATCTAAGATGCAAAAATTGTTAGTGGTTTCTGCAACAAATAAGGATTTTCATCGAAAAGGGTTTTACTGTAAATAGTGCCAATCAGTGGAATAATATGACAGAACCCCATGGCCTGTGAGTGCAAGCGCGCCGTACTAGCGGTATTTGCAAGAGTGCTGCGGTGTATTCGGCGGCAGTCCTTTCACGAGCGAAGCGAGTGACAGGATAGCCGAATACACCGCAGCACGAGTGCAGTGCAAATACCGGTAGTACGCGCGCGCTTCGGTGCGAGTAAAATGTGGTACATATGTAATAATGTCGATTTAAATATAAGATCTAGTAACTCATTGAGCAGTTTTAAAACTGCTTACCTGAAAGCTTATTGGGAATAATTTTTGTGTTTGTGAGTTTTAGTTTTCTTGTCAAATTGTTTTTGTCATCTAGTGTGATTGTGCATTTATTTTCTCATGTGTGCAAGTTCACTCCTGGCCACTTTTTTCTGCGCATTGTATTGTGCTAGCTTTGTTTGCCATGTTTCATGTTGTTCTCAGTGCTTTGTATCAGTTTGTATATTCATCTGAAAGCCCTGGGGAGGATAAGCATCTTTACTGAAGCTTACCAGGCTACCCTCGTTAAACAAGGTTTAATTACAAAAATATGTCCCGGGACCGTTTTCTCGAACGTACGTAGCGTGGGGCCGTTCTTACTTGTTACCGTCTTCATATCGTGTTGTGTGTCGAACATGGAAGTATTTACGCAAACAAACATTAACTAGTTTTCAGTTAAATAAAAAAGAATGTCTTTCCCTGCCGTTCTCCGCCCATTTTTAGACAGCTAGTACAACTGTAAACTCGGACATGCCTAAAAGCATATCGGATACGTTCAGATAGGCGCATTGATAGTTTACATGTGTAACCGTGTGGCCGGGCGATCTACTGGCGGGGGCGCACACATGAATTAGCTTTAAATTTTAGATCGCCAACCGAGAGAGCCTGACTAGGCCCGACTAGGCCTGGGTTTTTCACTTTGCCGTGTTTATCAATAAAATCTTTGGAGGGGTCGATTAGGAAGTCAACATGCATATGATATGCAGAGGTTTTTCAGGTTCAGATTTTGACAATAAGACAGTGACAAGTTATCTTACATCAAGAGCTTTAGCATGAGACCCAACACCCGTCACACACCAGATAGCCGTATTGCAAATTCATCCATACACACAGTCAGACACATGGACACATACACACAGATATAGACAAAGGCACACAGAATATATTATATAAATCATATATGTTTATATACCTCTCTATGTATGTATGTATGTATGTATGTATGTATGTATGTATGTATGTATGTATGTATGTATGTATGTATGTACGTACGTATGTATGTATGTATGTATGTATGTATGTATGTATGTATGTATGCATATGGATGTATTTCCCTCAGTAACACATACAGTACGTGTCACGCAGCAATGTTTTTTCTTTCGATTGCATCAATAAAGCAAGGGGAAGTTATAAATCTGTGTTGACTTATTGAACCCACCGCCACGCTTTTCACAAAAGGCGACCCCAACTCCTGCATGGGCACAATATGGCGTCCGATGACACGTACAGAAAACCCAGGGCTCTGTTTGTATTTGGCTACCTAATGTCTTGTCTGAGTGCATCGTTTTGCATGATCAGTACAGCCACAGATGACTGGTTCCGATGCGACTCTCCACTCCATTGGGGTCTTTGGCGAATTTGCACTTCTGAATGCGTTTCGATCGGGGATGACAACGGTGACGGTGAGTGAGACTGTTCTCCTGTGAGGGACGTGTTCGTGTTCGGTTGTCAACAACGCAGGTGACTTTGTGTAACTCATAGATGAAATGGTTAAGTAGAGCTGTTGTTTAACTACAACCATAGTATAGTAAGTACAACTACAGTCCCTCCATAGATGGCTCAGGTGGTACAAAGTTTCATTTGTTTGATTTTAATGTAATCGTAACCGTTTATTGGGTACACCACATGAATAGCCCCGTGTTGCAATGATTTCAATGCACACCTCCCTTCCTGGTACGATTTAGAGGATTACGTGAACGTCCAATAACGATAAGTATTTGTTTCACCAGAGTCGAGGACCGACATTTGATTGCAACCCACTCCCCCAGACTCACCGTTTCGGCAACATCCCGTAGGTCACATGCACGGTCGTTTGAAATCTGGTTCGCGAATATGCGGCGTGTTGCGTTCTTGTAGGAGTTTGTACATGTAAATACAAAGGAAACGCCAATGTAAGAGTGATTTACAGGGCACAGATGAATAAATAGGTATTGTACAACATGACCGCACTTACATTTGAAATGCATTTAAAGAGATCGTGGATGTGACGTCATAGTCTAGCTGAACATCGACTCATGCAATGTACTGCTTCAGAATTTATAGCGACATATAAGTCTATAAATGAAGTGCAAACGAAAGGTCATCGCGTACAGTTTTGTCTTTCCTTTATTCTCGCTCTTTTTCCTAGGGTAGGTATGCCTTAAGGTAGAATGCCCTCTGGTGATAGAAAGTCGGACTCTGAAACGTTTACAATATTCCTTTGGCCTACCGCTTGTGGGCGCTCATTTTCAAACTTGTGAAGTAAACAAAGTTTTGACCATATTAGTCGTGTGAACATCACGAATTTTAATTCCCCATAAAGACGACACAGCGATGCAGGCTAGTTAGGAATTTGCTGCAGTGCCATTTGCCGCAACTGCTTATTGCAAATGCATACTCATTATTTATCAAATTTCAACACCGCCTACAAATACAATGGTAGGTCGAAAAAATAGCAATGAGAGTGTACAGCTAAGAATCGTTTCACTTGTCTGAAGATTGCAGGATGCATGAAACTTAACATAGATTATTACTTTTATTTGAAGTAATATGTGATATATATATATATATATATATATATATATATATATATATATATATATATATATATATATATATATATATAACTACCTTGTACTAAGAGTAATCTTTATAATTATACATGTATTACGTATACATCGCTTTGCTTTTAGCAAAGATCTCTCTAATTTCCCGCAAGGATCTGTCTCTCTCTCTCTCTCTCTCTCTCTCTCTCTCTCTCTCTCTCTCTCTCTCTCTCTCTCTCTCTCTCTCTCTCTCTCTCTCTCTCTCTCTCTCTCTCTCTCTCTGTTGAATATTCAATTTTGAATATACAATATATAAATTGTATAAGAGTATACAATATATGTATACATGTATATTCTAATACAATATATAATACATTGTATGCTGATACATGTACCTTTTTATTCAATTGTACATTCATTTAAACCGTACTGTCTGTGCCCAAGTTCAGAGGTTACCATAAAACCATTATGGCGATATGGCGATATATATATATATATATATATATATATATATATATATATATATATATATATATATATATATATATATATATATATATATATATATATATATATATATATATATAATATATATATAAACTAAATTGAAAAACACACAACTACATCTGAGTGTCTCTGCACAGCAAATTTTTGGGGCTTGAAAAAATGACCCATGTGGACTTGAACCCACGTCCCCCGAATTCAGTTCGGATGCTCTACCAACTGAGCTAACGGATCAGTTCAGTTGGTTTGACGTGCGCCGTCCTGTTGGCCTTTTTTCTTCCCCGAATGAGACCTCAGATTTACACTGGTTATTCTCTCGAAAGAGTTGTTTTAAGGAACCGCAAATATGTAACTAGAAACGTGATAATGAAATATGACAGGTTCCCCAGTGTTGTGTAGCGTGGAAATTTAAAGTAGAAACTAAATTGAAAAACACACAACTACATCTGAGTGTCTCTGCACAGCAAATTTTTGGGGCTTGAAAAAATGACCCATGTAGGACTTGAACCCACGTCCCCCGAATTCAGTTCGGATGCTCTACCAACGGCGCACGTCAAACCAACTGAACTGATCCATTAGCTCAGTTGGTAGAGCATCCGAACTGAATTCGGGGGACGTGGGTTCAAGTCCTACATGGGTCATTTTTTCAAGCCCCAAAAATTTGCTGTGCAGAGACACTCAGATGTAGTTGTGTGTTTTTCAATTTAGTTTCTACTATATATATATATATATATATATTATATATATATATATATATATATATATATATATATATATATATATATATATATATATATATATATATATTATATATTATAAGTTTAACGTTCGGCTCCGAAGCGAACAGTGACACTACAGGATTAAACATAACAAATAATTTTGTTGACACCTCAACATCTTTTTCTTCTCTTTTTCTCAGTTCCATCGTACATAAACAATACAAGGATATACATGATCTTCGCAAGCTGCGTTCTTGGCGTCGTCACAACCATTGTCGCCATTTTAATTCCCTGTTGGGTCTGCTGCTGCGGGAAAACACACAACCCACGCTGCGCAGGACTGGTATTTGGGGGATTAACTCTAGTGGCAGGTATGTTGATATATATATATATATATATATATATATATATATATATTATATATAGATATATATATATATATATATATATATATATATATATATATATATATATATATATATATATATATATATATATATATATATATATATATATATATATATGACAAAGCGTCGAGTTACTCTAACATAAGCAAGCGATCATGCAATCTTTGTATATCAGAAAAAACTGCACATTATCAATACTGACAAATCTACACTATTAAACGAACGCTCTTAGTTGGTTTCACAATGTTTCAACCAAAACAAATGTTATTTATCAAATTTCAACACCGCCTACAAATACAATGGTAGGTCGAAAAAATAGCAATGAGAGTGTACAGCTAAGAATCGTTTCACTTGTCTGAAGATTGCAGGATGCATGAAACTTAACATAGATTATTACTTTTATTTGAAGTAATATGTGATATATATATATATATATATATATATATATATATATATATATATATATATATATATATATATATATATATATATATATTATATATATATATTATAACTCCTTGTACTAAGAGTAATCTTTATAATTATACATGTATTACGTATACATCGCTTTGCTTTTAGCAAAGATCTCTCTAATTTCCCGCAAGGATCTCTCTCTCTCTCTCTCTCTCTCTCTCTCTCTCTCTCTCTCTCTCTCTCTCTCTCTCTCTCTGTTGAATATTCAATTTTGAATATACAATATATAAATTGTATAAGAGTATACAATATATGTATACATGTATATTCTAATACAGTATGCTGATACATGTATCTTTTTATTCAATTGTACATTCATTTAAACCGTACTGTCTGTGCCCAAGTTCAGAGGTTACCATAAAACCATTATGGCGATAACCGGGAGGGCACATTGTAAACATGGTGTGTATATATATATATAATATATATATATATATATATATATATATATATATATATATATATATATATATATATATATATATATATATATATTATATATATATAATATTTATATATATATATATATATTATATATATATATATATATATATATATATATATATATATATATATACATATATACATATATACATACACAACTGAGTTGATCAGGATAATCTAAGATATTACATTTCCACTACAAATTGTTTCGTATAGGCTGCAGGGCCGCCTACACTCATCGGGTGGCTGTGATCGACTGAGACTTTAGGCGGGAAACAAAGTGTATACAATATATATATATATATATATATATATATATATATATATATATATATATATATATATATATATATATATATTGTATACACTTTGTATATATACATTGTATATATATAGTGTATATATTTTTGTGTATATATATATATATATATATATATATATATATATATATATATATATATATATCCATTATTTATTTTTATTAACTCTCCTATCTGATTTATTTATATTCTTCCCCTACTCACTTACTGTGAGTACGTACTTATGTGATCTCTTTCACATGTTTCAGCTCTACTCATTCTTCTTGGTTCGATATTTTACATCAAGGAGTTTGATCATCGTAACTTGTTCGGATATTCCCTGATACTAGGATGGTTTGCCGCTGTATTTGCTGTCCTTGGAGGGATTCTGATCATGAGCACCAGGTATGTGCAAAGAGTGGATTGTGCTTGTCGCATGAAAAATATACGTGCAAGGTGGTTTTTAGATGGGATGTGCCTGGAGGCCAGATATTTCTGACTCTCAAATTTGTCCAATGCTTTTCTTGTCTGTCGCTTAATGCTCTCTTTGTATAGCTGTTAACTAAGAATAATTATCACTGTCTGAGTTTTTTCGAAAATCGAATTATTTTCCTTCGTTGAGTTAGCAGAGGTGTGGTAGCCATTTTGAATTTCAAATGTTCGCAATTTCGTCCTCTTGTACCAAACTTTGCGCAATGACCCCTCGTTTTTATTCTTGATTTTGTTAGAGAATGGTTGAAAGTATCACCAATGAAAAGTTTGTATAAATTTAAAGTCTGAGTCTTTCACCTTTGAGGCGCGTACTATCTTAATGTCTACGGCCTCTTGTATACCGATCCGAAGTCATGACTTTATTATTTATTAGAAATCCGCAAACATGAAAACATAACGCCAGGAATAAAGCTTTAATCGCGGCTCTTTGTTTCCAATTTGAGAGGCTTACATTTCGTTCCTATTATTGAAGAACACTTGCAGTAAAAAGAAGTTTGAATACCAATGAGGAAATGTTCGACAAGTATTGAAGTGAAGTTCTTGACAAACGATTAACCCTTTGAGCGCCAAAGTCAATTTTTGTCACCTTCAGAAAATATACTCAAGTCATTTTTTTTTCAAATTTTTGTCAAAATTTTGATAACAAACTGTAGCCAATGAAATGTGATGTCCATTTGGTTCAAAATTGTCAAAAAGTTCAGAAAAATTCATAAAAATTGGCAAAATGTGGCAGTATAATTTTGGAGAGAAAAATTACAGCGCTCAGAGGGTTAACCCAATACATGTGTGCGAATAGCCCACAGCATCTCGCTTCTTTCTTTGCCGCCGCCCGAATTTGGGACTGGCATATCTTTACTATCGATGTCTTATCATGTCTGCAGTTGGCGCCGTTTTGAGTGGACTGACGCCTATAGCCCCCTACAGCGAGAGGGGAGGACCCACGTGCAAGACCGGGACCACGAGAGTCACGAGAGCCCCTGAACAAAGCGACGACGAAGAATGATCCCTACCTTCCTTACTATGAAACTTAAGTATTCTGAAGTCGAAACACCATGGTCAAGTGTCCCCAGATCCATTCATTATTAATCGAAAACATATATGACACTTTACGCAGGGGAATAAAATTGTACCCAACAACTGATGTGTTGTCCTGGCGTTGGTCGGGCTTCGCTTTGTACTGCAAAACATTTCATTTCACAAGAATCCTTTTGAGGTCAATTTAGCTCATTTAAGACGCCGCTTATTGAAACTTTTCGCTATATCTAGGTATATGGGTAGGAGCAATTGTAAACTTAAAGCGACAAAGTCGGCCATTTTACATGGATTTTGTTTGATACGAGATACTACTTATAACACGATTGGAACTAATTTGGGATAATTGGATTTTCATATTTTTTAAATTGCTTAAAAGTGTTAGGTGCCGTACAGCTGAATGTTGCGATATTATAAAATACTGATAAAAACAGGTCTGTAATTAAAACTGAAAAAGAGAAGTAGATGAGGTTATTTTTGAATGTTAAATCGACATTACTTCATCATCCAATTATTCCGAATTAGTTCCAATCGTGTTTTATATTGTTTGACATGTTGAAAGCTACTGAATGAATGGGTGACCATGAATGTATTCGACGCCGATTTTAGACACTATGAATGAAACCATCGCGAAAATGAATTAATGGTCATGACCATTAATTCATTTTCGCGATGGTATCATGTGTCGTGTCTAAAACCAGGTTTGAATTTTTGCATGGTCAACAATTCATTCAGTATCTTCCAACATATCAAACAATATAAGTAGTATCTTCTATCAAACAAAATTCATGAAAAATGGCCGATTTTGTCCCGTTAAACGAAAATCAGAATATGTTTAAAAACATACAGCTGTTATACAGTAATGTAATCATATCTAGAAATTTTCAACCCGAGTATTTTATGGTGATCGAGAGAGATGTCACATTGAAATATGTACACGCACAGTGCCAATGTATTAATATAGTGACTTCTCTTAGACTATCGATTGCTTCTCTCAAAGCCACAAAAAACGTACTTAAGAGTTGGTGGCGCCAAGAATCCTTAGCTTTTCGTTCAAGGCTAGATAGACCATCATTAGAAATCTTGCCTTATTTGGTAGCGGTCAGAAAATGACAAAGCGCTGCACCATGAAAGTTAAGAGAACTTAATTGAACTAGCCGCCTGCGCTAAATATATAACACGGTGGAACAAGAAAAAAGTAAAGGCGATATCGAAAACGGGAGTATACATGGCCTGTCATATCCAAGGGAAGTAACGATTATGTTGAAAATCTTGAAGGAGATTTTTCATGTCCCACCAAACACTGTCCAAGATGAGTAGATTATTAAATGGTTGGCGAAAGTAGAAAATGTTCTCAACATTTCATTGGTAATAAACGTATGAGTTGATTACAATGTTGATTGATATGCAGATAAAAAGCATATTGACGTTTAATTCAGGTTAAAACTAGCACGTGTAATATACAATAGATTTGCGTACTTGTTTGGATTAGATAGTACTTGTTTAGATTAGATAGTACTTGTTCAGATTAGATAGTACTTGTTTAGATTAGATAGTACTTGTTCAGATTAGATAGTACTTGTTTAGATTAGATAGTACTTGTTTAGGTTAGATAGTACTTGTTTAGATTAGATAGTACTTGTTTAGATTAGATATTATTTGTTTAGATTAGATAGTACTTGTTTAGATTAGATAGTATTTGTTTAGATTAGATAGTACTTGTTTAGATTAGATATTATTTGTTTAGATTAGATGGTATTTGTTTAGATAATCTTAATGGAGTAAGAATTGATGAACATTAATATTCCTGTGAAGACGAAGATTATCGTTATGTTGTCAAAAGAAGTGTCATTTCAAATTGAAAATTTTTAAGGTAATCTTTTTGATGTTTTTATCGTTATGGTTCATCATCTGTTTGTACTCATAAAATAAAGTTTCTTGTTGTGCTCTAAAACCTGCTTGTAGTATGTCCATATGTCCAATGTTAGAGTCGTCAAAGTTTACAAAACTTGTACGCCTGTAATACCGAGTGCTATTGCTGACCGTTGAGATCTCGTACGTACATAAATCAAATTGTCAACGGAAAAAATGACCATGAATCTGTTGTTTTTGAACAGACACAATGAATGACGTTTGCCGGGAAACTTAGACTTTGTATGACTTCATAGATATACAGGAAGATTGAGTTTAAATACTCATAGTGTTCTAGTTTCTCGATTAGAAGCGACGAACACACTACATACCGTTGGCTTATAACGCATTTGAGGTTTGAATTGTAAACTTGTCGAGTGAAGTGCATGTATGAAAAGACAAGGGGAGAAAATTCATCGATGAAGTACGAACTCCGCTACTGGCTCCATGATCGTAGCGAGCGACTGAACATGGAGGAAAAGAGAACTACTTCTATGGACTAACGTACATGTGACCGAAAAATAACACCACAGAGGTTACTTTAACTTTGAGGAATTAATTTTCTGTCATACATGGTATCAACCGATGGGCGATGGCCAGCTATAAGCCCCAAGACAGTATCAGGGGTCGCACTAGCACTCGCCACATTCGCAAAATGTGAAAGTGCTGGGCGGCGAATAAAATCATTAAAAATGTCTTCTTGGTTCGCCACGCTCATGAAAGTGTGGCGAACTGGCCTCAAACTCAAAGACCCTGGTCAAATTCACGGTGGACGATGCAATACTATCAGGTGATGAAATCAATGTGACTATACTCTCGCTCTCAGCGCCACGTAAGTTTACGATACACGACAATGGTTGCGTACTATGCGTTCTGTCCAGCTTGGGTACGCACCGCCGAACTCGACAAGCCATAAAGATTTTCCTTTACCCTTTGAACCCAGTTTAGTACCATACAAGGACTAAAATAATAACATAATCCACCCTAACGATACAGAGTTCCAGTAATTTATGCAAACTTTCCGAGAAAGTTTACGTGAATGTTTAATCAGGTCGGCTGCTTCGCTGCCGTGCACTCAACGAGAGTCGAGAGTCTTATGATAGCTTTTCCGCAACTCAGACACAGAAGACGATATATCATGCACAGTTATTGCTCTCTGAGTGATAGAAACGGTAGATTTTACCACTTTTTTAAATAATATTCTATGGAAAAATGGAGCGAGCGTTGGATGGCAGCATGGCCATCATTGCGTGACGCTGAACGCTCCCGATTGAGGTTTTCTTTCAATGCGTATGATGAAGAAATTTGCAAGATTTTAGATAAACTGAAGTGTATTTTGTTGATTTTCAAGCAACTTACAATCGATAAGCTCATGCAAGCTGTTGATATCGTAGCCTTATCCAGCTTGTAGCGAGAGAGCAATGACGGTCGACCTAGTTTGTTTACAAATTTATGTGTTGTTTCCTACGTCGCGTCGCGTCTGACATGTGTCTGTGGCATCTCCACAAGATGACTGGAAACCGTATTTTGTGAGTTCGAAGGCAATTGAAAACACTGTATTTTTAACTAAAATAAACCGGGCATGAAACTTTTATCTCAATACTTTGTGGTTTCTTTCTATCTAAAGACCGCTTTTGGTATGCTTGTCAAAATACGTGATCCACCTTTGAAAACAGATTGACTGTAACACAGTATGACTACGAGACACGATTAAATCAAGGCAAGTTATCGAAAGCATATGTTGTACGTACGTGAATCAAACTAATGTCAGTTGGTCCAAACACCAAAAAAAATTAGTTAACTGTTTGTCTTCAGCTCTTCATTCTATTATACTTGTGCAGTTCAAACGATGGGGAAAGGAAGCCGGATTGTGTGTATGTGTTGCACAATAGTTCTATTGGTTGTACTACTAGCAATTGAATTATATGGGTTGCTAGAATTCCTTATCACATCACAGAAAATGAACTTCACCAGTCTTTTTAAAGAAGTGTAACAAGCAGTTGTGTTCAAAAAGTCCTTGTCTGAGAAGGGGGGGGTGTAGGGGTGGATTTCATGTGAAGTCTATGGCACTTCAAGCAACAAGATGAGACCTTAAAATATTTTTGTTTTGATTTTATTGTACAAAAGTTTTGTGTGGCTAAAGAGAGTTGTGTGTGGCTAACAAGATGTATGACCAATTCGCCACACAAGGAATCTGTGGCTAAAAACTTTGAAATCTTAGCGCTACCCCTGTGTATGAATCAAGAGTGCTCGGCTGGGACTATAGTAGTATACGCCGTAGCTATATTATACCAGGCCCTGCCAGGCAGAGTGGACTAGCGCGTGTGTTGATACCCGAGTAGTAGCCGTGGCCCTTGTTTTATTGTACAAGTAGTCTTTAGTCCTGGCAAACTTTAAAGCCACCTAAGTCTGTGTACGGTGTTTTGTGTTTGTCCACTATGTTTCTCTTCATTATGGTGGAGGTTAACGTAATGAATGTACACAGAGGTCCACACAGCATCGTACCTATGGACCTATGGTGCATCATCTACGTTGGCAGTAGCCAACAGTTACTGGAAAACACCGAGAGCAGCCTAACCTGATCTTCCTACTTAAAGGCCTGTGTTGGCACCAGATTGTCTCATCAGAAAATTTACATTCTGGATTACAATTTCAATGGAAAACAAAAGGATATCACACCTCCATCATCCTCTTACAGACTAGAACAAAGGCGATCCCAGGGATCGCCAAAAGGGCCTTTAAACGTCTTTTTTTCTGAAGTACACTGCAATGTTGTTTTAATTAATTAATTAATTAAATATTAATTAATTAATTAATTAATTTATTATTATTTATTTATTTGTTTGTTTGTTTGTTTCTTTGTTCCACTGTTACGTGTGCGGTCTTATCGTGTTCTGAGGACCTTTAACTATCTGCCACTGGCAGGTAAACGATAAGCCATTCTGTGATTTTATGAAGAATTTGATACTTCCCTCCAAACGCAGTAACCCTATCTCGCCAAGCACTTGTTTCGCTTTACCGTAAAGGTACAGGGCTCGAAATTTACTTTTTTCCCTGGTACTCCACTTCGGCTACCATTTTCTGAAGTTGGTAGCCCGGTGACAATGGCTGGTAGCCCATGCACATGTTAGTTCAGGAATATCTTTTTTTCCGTTAACCAGACAAGAAAAGGCTGTTTTTCAAGATTCTGCCGATGAAGTGAATTTTCTAGTCATTTGATGTGAATATTGCACACCTTTAATACCCATGAACTAGGTATAGTAGGCGACAGTGAAAAGTTTGACGACCTATCTGACAACTTTCAGAGTATTGCAAATTTTGATGGTCGTCATGACAACGAGACGACTTTCTTAGCAATGAGACAAACTGTAACAGGGCTCCAAATAGACCATGGGCTTTCTGTAGGGAGGAGGCATAATTTCCGTGTAATTTGAATGAAACATTATGATCAAAATGCAACGAAAATGCGTTTTCATTGGCCATCATTTCCTCTGCCTGTCATTCAAGTCTATCCGTCAGTTCAGATATTGAAACTTTGTTGCAAAGTTATACCGCATAGCCGGTCGTCTTCGTATTTTGCATAACAAAGTCATAGTATGGCCTTTATGTGTCCAGCTGGGTTTGACAGTATTTAGATGCCGCATGGTGTGAGTTCGAAACCGATTGAAAATAGCCGTATATTGGCTCGTCCCAAAGTGACAGACCGGACATGGCTTACCGAGTACTGACTGAATTTCAGGTCCCAGGCTTTGGTAGTTCGTGTGGGCTACCTTTTCATGGAGTTTGGTAGCCCCAGTCGAACAGTCGAAAAGTCGGTAGTCTGTGGACGCGGGGAATACCGCTAATTTCGAGCCTTGGGTAATAAAAATCAAGCGACTGACTTTATGCACTTCCGTGTTCAAGTGTTGAACACCTCACAGCACAGAACGAGAAAGACTCATTGAAACATGGCGTCCAATGCGGTCAAAGGACGCCTGTTTATGTTTGGCTATCTGATGTCTTGCGTCGCTGCATCTTTGTGCATGATCAGCACAGCTACGGACCACTGGTTCCAAACACCGTCCTACCACTGGGGTCTGTGGCGAAATTGCACTTCAGAGTGTGTTACTATCGGGCATAAGCACGAACACGGTAAGCCTGTTGATTTGTAGTGTTGTATTGACATTACTGTAGGTCTTGAAGAGAGGCATAATGTCGGGCTCAAGCTGTCCGTTTACACTAGTGTTGATCGATGAACGGCATATACTATTCGTCAGTTGCCCCTTGCCAAAACGAAACTAAACCGTTTGATACAAAGTTCTGACTTTATGAAGTGTAAGTTGCGTTAGAGAGTTTAGTTCGGACCATGGTTCAAAATGGACTTCTATTTTTACAGCCCTGTAACGCTGCATACGAACGTTTTGTCGTTTATATAAAACTGGCAATTGTGAAGCGAGTAACGTGACCTTAGATAACCTCTTGTTGAAGTTAGCCAAGCTGCGCGTTCCTCTTGCCGAACTCAGCCCCTCCATCCGTGGTCTCGGCAACATGCTCGCGTCGCTGACATCGGTACAATTGATTTGTGTAGCAGCTTCTGAAATGGTCATTAACTTCTTGGTTAACTTCTTTGTGAGTAAAATACTACACAACTTATCTGCACGAGGGGCGATTCACAAGTTCCATGGTATGCGCCATACGTGACTGAGTACATGTACTTAGTTTCGAGTCATTGTTCTGCATTGGCGGCTATAGGCTTCTCTCTTTATGACGCAGATGGGGTGGTAAGTAGAGGTAATTAATCTACCGGTGGGGATATATATATATATATATATATATATATATATATATATATATATATATATATATATATATATATATATATATATATATTTAATACCTGCCTGTAAACATTCCAAACTTGGCTGCGTGTATATTGCCGATTATGCTGAGACGATAACAAGAATTAGGGACTGGTCAGTTTCTTTGGCCTGGGGGGGGCCGGTGGATTCATGGGGGGGTCACCCTGTTTTTGACTTTGGTGATAGGGGGGGTCACCATGTTTTTGAAATGCCAAATAGGGGGGGTCAGTGTGTTTTTGAATTTCGACACAGGCTCATCATTGCCCAAAATGCATCGTGTCAGCCACAAATTTCATCCACTTGCATTTTTCGGCGCGCCCTTCGGGCGCGTAACTTTAATAATCAGACATATTTTTCAGCACGCCCAACTTTAACATATCAGGCATACATATATCAGAGATATATGTATGTTCAATATTTTTCAGCGTGCTCTTCGAGCGCATTACTTTAATATATCAGAAATTTTGCAGCACACCCTTCCTGTGCATGACTTTAATATACAAGACATATATATCAGAGATATCAGGATGTTTCATATTTTTCTCCACGCCTTCGGGCGCCATACTTTAATAAATCAGAGATATATACCAGAGGTATCTTGATGTTTGCTAAGTGAAAGTGTACTATTATCAAATCTGCATTTCATATGAAAAGCATGACAAATTCCTGATATTTTCTGTTCTCTCTATGAGAATTCAGTATGAGAAAGCAACATGCACAAATATCAATGTTACAAGAAAAGGTCATTTCAGACTCTGCACACATCAGATTTGGCTAAAATGCCTCTCTATGGTTCTTCAGGAGATTTAATTGGATGGCTGGCAAGTCTTAACACCCATCACAAAGTTTTTGATTTACTGCTTTTTCCTGTTTGATATTAATGATTGACATCCATTTCTGTACAACAGTTCAGGACATCTGGTTAAGTATAGAAAGTGTGAAATACATTCACAGCTCATTCAAAATGTACTGTATTCAAACTTTAAGATTGACACTTTGAAATTCCTATCTTACAACTGACATGGCAACAATTTCATTGAAACACAGAATGATGTTAAAATAGAAATGTATGTAAAATATAATATATATATATATATATATATATATATATATATATATATATATATATATATATATATATATTACAGTATTATATTATTACATATTACAGTTGTCGCGTGCGGGGGGGTCACCCTGTTTTCAAAATTTGGAATAGGGGGGTCAGCCACTTTTTGACGTCGGCAAAAAATAATCCACCGCCCCCCCCCCCCCCCAGGCCGAAGAAACTGACCAGTCCCTTACTGTAATAAATGAGACAATTTATACCTGTACCCCTTTATACACTACGCACAGTACTGACGTCAACACGCCATGCACAGTACACGATATTGACGTTGAAATACCACCCTAATGCTGTCTCTTCTATGTTCCTATCTCAGTTGCAGCGTTCGTATATGGTACAAGGGCGTTAATGATCGCATCAAGCCTTGCATTGAGTGTAGCCGCTATTTCAATACCCCGTACGGTCTGCGGAAGCATTCCAGTTCGACGCCGTGCTGGACTGGTTCTTGGAACAATAATTATATTTGCAGGCATGTTATTTTGACACCATCAATTTGCTGAAGCAGAACGCACTTATTATAAAATGTATTTGTCATATTTAAATGGGTATAATAATTTTTTGTAAAGGAACAGCTAACTATGATTGTTTATCTGCAACTATTCAGTATATGAGAAGAGGGCGTTTTAACTAATTAATTAATTGATTGATTGATTGATTGATTGATTGATTGATCGATTTATGAATTATTTCTTTTTATCACTTTGTGTGTGTCCTTACGTGTGCACTTTGACCCATGTTCCAGCTGTACCTATGCGGATTGGTGTAATATGGTGCGTCACAGAGGTTGATGGTCACCAGTTCGAATTCGGATATTCCCTGATACTTGGATGGTATGCCACCTGGTTGGCTGTCATTGGCGGCGCTCTGATCGTGGGTACAAGGTATGTGTAAAGCATGCGGCGCTTGTAAGCATAATTACGATTGATTAAGTCATACAAGGTGATGTTCAGGGCAAGTGAGATCGCTAGATTTCAACAAATGTCGTTTCCCGGTCGTCGATATGCCATTACAATGGACTGGGATTTCTAGGGAAAAAACGATTGGAATTTGATAAATCGAGACCAATATCAAAATAAAACAAGACCAAATAAACACACAAACACCGGACCAAGTTATCTATATGGTAGAATTCTAAGCACGGTGTGTTGGGTAACTTTGATGGTGAATGAATACAACCACACCCTGAAGAAAGTGTAAAATCGTACCACATGCAACTGAGCATGGCCCTGTGTTCTCCAGTATCGATGAGATTCTCTTATATTTGGTGGGGGGGCTATAAAAGAAGGCTATTAATCTTATGAAATCTCAGGTGGCCCCAACTGCGTGTTCTCTACCATGCGTTCCTCATATCAGAGGAAAATAAGCATAGGTACGAGCTGTATTCGAAATGATTCGTCCAGCTCGCCAATCTGATTTTTAGGGTTTCTCCCATAAACACCATGGAGTCTTGCAATGTTTTGCTAGAAACGAAGGAAATCTAGCGACAAGGAAATCTGGACAGACAAGGAACGCCTTAGTTCTGAACCAACCATGGGCATAATTAACATACCATACGCGTAACGTTCCTCCGACTTACCAGTTTTGGTCGTCGACTCGCGTTGATTCGCGAGCCACATTTTGACATTTTTTAAACCATAACAATACTTTTTTCAATTTTACAGTTATTTCGGTTTTGACTGGACGGACTCACAGACGCCGCCGGAACAACGGGAGAAGAGGACAAGCGTGTCGTGCCGGGACAGCGATAGCAAACAAAGTGACGTGGACGAACGAACACCATTGTTGACGAAAAATAAAGATGAGCATCTTGATCCCAGAGACTGAACAAGCGGATGAATATGTCCTCCATGTATACCACTATAAAAAAAAGAAGTTAAGGTAGAACGCGCCTCGGGGACATATAGTCGGACTCCCAAATTTCAACAATTCTATTCTGATCTACCACTTGTGAAGGCTCATTTTAAAGCTCTTGGAGAAACAAAAACTTTCACCATCTTAGTTTTTTCGAAAATCCAAACTATAATTTCCCCTATAGAGATAACCCAGGAGTGGCTGCCATTTGGAATTTCAAATGTCGCAAAATGTTGGGTTAGCACGGTGACCCCCGATTTTTATTGTTACTTTGGTAAGACAACTTGAATGGTTAAAAGTTTCATTAAGGAAAGTTGAAGCAAAAAACACGATTGGAACTAAATTGGGATAATTGGATAGGCAGACATTTGTCTAATATTACACCATATTTGCTTACCATCTCTAAAATTTTATTCAAAATTTACGATGCTGTTAAAATGTTATGAGTAAGAATCAGTGCATGATAGTATCTAATGCAATATTGTTCAAAACACATGAACAATATTTAAATTTGAATGAAAATGTGTGAGCTTGTCTAGAGTTTCTTCATTACTGAAATACTAGTATTAATATCAGTTTTTCACTTTGCCTCGACCAAAATGAAGTCTTTTGATTGATTTAAGTCAGTCAGGGTCATTTAAAATGTGCCCTGACTCAAATGTTTATGAAGCCTTAAATTCACGCAAAAGTCAAGGGCATTTCAAAAGTGCCCTGACTCAAAAGTCGTCAATTAGAGAAAATTAAGCATTTTGTCTCGTTTCTTCAGTACATTTACACAAAAATCAACATTTTTTCATAAAAATGAATCCGATAAAGAGGTATGCAATAATCATTGTGTTTTCGTTGCTTTGTTCGATGAGAACAATGTTTCAAATTTTACACTATTCTGTCATTTTGTAAAATTTCAGCTGTAAAAATTTTCGATTTCTTACATTTTCCTAATAATTACTCTCATCCAATTTTCCCAAAATAGTTCCAATCATGTTAAAAGTTTAAGTCTTTCACTTTCGAGGCACATAAGCTTACTACCGTAAAATGGAGTACCTCCTGCAGTCGCTTTTATCGGAACTTACGAAGGATTTTGGATCCACCGCAAGTCGAGCTTTAACCAAGAAAGAAAACAAAACCTTATGCGTTCCTCGGAGAGCTACCATATGCAACATATGCCACACTGTGTTGATTTGTGTGCATTCCTAGGGCTAATTAGACTTGCTCCAAGTCTGTGGGCATATAAATATATCAAAAAAGGATAAATTAAAGAACTAACTTTCAGCAGAGTGTAGCAGTATTGAAGAGATAGGCTGTTTTGTAGATCGTGGGGTGAACGTCTTGGACCATATACAAGACAGTAACCCAACTGCCGAGAAAGGCCAAGCGACTTGGAACCAGTCTAAGGGCTAATGTGCAGCATCTCGGAAGCTAATATCCAATTGGTTGGTTGAATCACTCCTACGATGGAAACGCGAAGTTTCAGGGTGACCCATGACTCATGTGGGCCTCAGTCGCCAAATGAGACTGCAGCCACAAGTTTTCCGCTTAAATTTACTTTTTACCCGTTTAGATATAGTGTAGCAAATACGACGTAAACACGTCAAAATAATTACATCAGTGTTCTAAGCTCAGTGTTTTCGTCGAGGTTCCCTGACTTATCAACGTTGTGTTAGTTTTATGATAGGTGGTATACAAGGTAGGTAGATAGATAGATAGATAGATAGTAGATAGATAGATAGATAGATAGATAGATAGATAGGTAGATAGATAGATAGATAGATAGATAGATAGATAGATAGATAGATAGATAGATAGATAGATAGATAGATAGGATAGAGAGTTTTTGGTCAAGTATTCTACACATAACTGTACATATGCCTAGGTATGATCGAGTCTAACACTTAAAGAGGCTGTAATTGTTATTAGCAATAAGTTGCAATATGAGACTATGAAAATGTGAAAAGCGTGTTAGGAAACAGATCAAAATAAAACTCCTAATTTGTTTGTCGTTTTCGTACACAACACTGCACTTGTTGTCATCTTTACGGCGGTATTAGAGCGTGATGTTGCTTGGAGAATACATAAGGTTATTCACAAAATACCCCGATTATACATCAGAGTAGAGATACCGTCCGGGACACATGTTTGTTTGTTTGTGTGTGTGTGTGTGTGTGTGTGTGTGTGTGTGTGTGTGTGTGTGTTTGTTTGTTTGTTTGTTTGTTTGTTTGTTTGTGTCTTCGATGAACAGAGCATACCGGACATAGCTGATATAAGGATTCGAAGTAATCCAGAGTAGAGTTATTGCAGTGAAACATGCGTGTGACCTATAAAGTTATTTCCCCTTTCACTTTCGTTCACCGCTACTTGTCTCATTCAGATCAGAATTCAGATTCGCACACACATCCGGTAAAGTGTCACTCTCTGCATAACATTTACCAGTCCATCTTTCCCTCACGATAAAACGACCTGACCGAAGCGATTTTGAAAGATGTAGAATTCAGAAAGTCGCACTCACTGGGCTAAGTCAGTTTTTTCTTTAAAGCGGGAAGACAAACTTTTCTGCGCTACTCCGGCCCCCAGCGATTGAAAGTTGGGCCTGTGCCAATCGCGGGTGCACGCCTTACTGCGCCTTTGTGTGATTTAGTGACACAACTTACGTGATTAATGCAAGAGACTCTTGTGAAAGGCTCTCACGGTGCACTTTGGATAACCCCTGAGCCAGCTAACAAGACAAGGCAATATGGCTTCCAACGCTTGGAACGTACGCGGATTCTTGTGCGGCATCATGCTGTCCTGTGCCGGCGTGGCGCTCTGCATGATCGGGACGACAACGAATCACTGGCGCGAATGGGAAACAGGAAGCGGTCACGAGGGTCTATGGCGGAACTGCACACCGAATTGTACGTCAATTGGGATCCAACACGGTAAGAATCAGACTGTTTTGTGTCTCAACTCCGCCATCTCCCCACCCCAAAGCAATCTGTTCGGGTAATCACGAAGAGATTTTACGGCGTCCTCATGAGCTAGCGCTGCTTAAACTAGGAATGTTGCCCTAAATTTCACATATTTGTGTTGTGCGCGCAGTACTGAAATTCACAATCCGATGGCCAAGAGCGAATGATTACCGTCTAACGTGACCTCGTTGTGACCCACGTTTTGCGAAACGCGTTGTAGCGGTAAGCACTTCGGTTAGAAACGCACGGGCGCATTTCATTACTAAAGTGCGTCATGATGGTCTTCATTAGTACAACCCCGAATAGTTGACGTCGACAAAATACTTAATCCCCGTTCGTTTCTCTGTCACAGTGTTCAGTTAAAAGTTCGTTAACCTCTAATGGCGTTTACCAGGGGTGACCACCAACACTTGTAGGGGTTATTTTCAAAGCTCTTGAAGCGAATAAAAATACTCGTCGCCTTGTTTTGTTTCGAAAATTGAACATTTTATTATTTCTATATAGACTTAATACAGGGATTGCCGCCATTTTGAATTTCAAATATCGGTTAATCTTGGGTAATTTGTTTCTCTCCTATCATTATTTGCACAGTGACCTCTGATTTTGAAAGAAAGTGGTTGAAAGAATCCATTAGAAAAGATTTGAGCATATGTTTCGAGTTTCGAAGCGCATACTACCTTAACTTTTTGAGTGCCAAAGTCAACTTTTGTCAGATCTAGACAAGTTTTTTTTCAGATTTTCCCAAAGATTGTCAAAGATTGGTCAAAACTTGTAGCCCTTGAAATGTTATGTCCATTTGGTCCAAAATTATCAAAAATCACAGAAAAATTTCATAAATATTGGTAAAATGTTACACTGAAATTTTGGTGGGAAAAATTACAGCACACAAAGAGTTACAAGTCATCAGGCAGTGATATCGTTGTTGGTGTTTACAGACGGGGCGGGGGTATTATTCAGTTGCGAGGTGGTGAGGGCGATGGAAAGGTTTCTGTAACAGGCTAGGCAGAGGGTCAGTCGGGGGGAGTGGGAAGCTGGTGAGTGGGCAGAGGGCATACATTGCTTAGTCCCAGCGGTAGACTCGATTGGTATTGACTCCCTGTCAAAATTTTTAATACCTCAGAGAAGTAGGCAAGTTTCGGAAAGCAGTACGTTGGTCAGTCTGTCGCTGACACAAATCATTTCTCCGATGGGCTCTATCGTAATTCTTTAGCATCTGCCATCATGACTCGATAACTGGTATTATTCAGAAAAACAAACTTGACCATCAAATAACTAGGAATTATAATATTAAATAGCGCTGTCAAAAAGCTTACAACTACTTGTTTTTAATATCACGAATGATCATGAAAACCATTTCAGCCCATAGTCGCTTGTGGTTAGGTACACGGTGGCAGGCCCAGCCCAGGGGCCTTCCGCCGTGTGCCTAACCACAACTTAAGTGACGAAGCTTCATTCGACATTTTCCGTTCAACCGTTATGATGATGGCAGTGTCTTGATTAAAAAGGCTGAGCTCGAAAATATTTCCATGGGAAACAGATTTTTAAACGTATTTATTTTTTTTGTTTTCCTTTGTCATAAAAGTTGCTGCGTACATACACGTCGCACGTGGCTGCATGATCACAGCGTGCGTCGTCGCCGGGGGTTCCGCTCTGCTGCTGCCAGCTGTGCTTTGTGGTAAACTGGGGAAGAAATGGGGAATGACATCCGGGAGTTTGCTTATACTGACAGGTACGTATGTGTTCCTAATTATCAGCATTTGATGGCTAAAATCATAGACCCTGGGAGCGAGAAGGTCTATGCTAAAATCAACACGTCATGATCGCGTAGGGCATGTCCAAACTTTCCGGTTTACATATCAACGATTTCACCAAGTGTGACAGTCAGATTTGGACGATTGAAGTCAACTGGACGTGCGAGATAAAACTACATGTAGCCAAAATCAAATATTGATGCAAGTGCTAATCTTTCATAGAGTGTAAGATGCATGAAACTTATGTGTAAATGTGGGTGAAGGGGAAAATATGGCAAATCAACTATAGCGGAGGTTACAATGCTACAGCCTTTTTATGAGAGCGCCACCACGGCATTGAGTGCGTGAATGACTTTGACTATTGTACATGTAGCGCTATTTCATAATATGTGCTGATACGCTCTTAATTTTCCTGATTTTCCATTGTTGGTAGTACAGTCACTTTCATGTTTAATTGTGGATTTACCCCCACCCCCTGTTAATGTTTTAAACTCATTTCTTTTTGACAGGCTATCGAAATACAAAGTCCGTTTTCCAGATTTTTGATTTATCCAACTTCCTTAAGTACTCGTCACACGCTCATATTCACTGCTGGACTTGTTTCCTTCGTTTTCAGCTGTGCCGATATTGGTCGGAGCAACCTGGTATGGCGCAGAGACGAAGGGCCCATACGAATTCGGCTATTCCATCATCACAGCCTGGGTCGCCGTTGGAGTTCTCGCCGTAGGGGGTGTCATCATCTTGCATACGTCCGAAAGACTCACGCAGCGAGAATTCCTCAGGCTTAATTGAAAATGGACGTTCGTTATCGCGTTTTCTACTTAAAATTATTGACGTGTACGTGTTGAATGGGCTTGGCAAATCTTTTCGCTCGTTTTTTTTCTTTACATATCTGCTGGATTTTTGAGACAGCGGATTCAAATAGGGGACACAATCTGCAGAACAAACTCCGGTGAGAAGTTTGTACAGCCTAAGACTGATTTTTCCAGAAAATATTCATAGTATGTCTGCAGCAATAAAGTATGGGATTTTCGGTATAAAAGCATACCTTCCAATTCAAGCAAGAAAAAACGTCAAGTAAGGCAAAAAGTACGTTGTCTCAAGTCGCACTCTAAGTTGTTCATTAATGTAATAATTGCGAGTTTTCTGCACAGTACACTGAGTCGTCACTCATACCTCAGATCACCTAAACATGGCCTGTCATAAATCTTTGACATTCGTCGACAATTTACGCTACCTTGTATAGCTTTTATCTTGTGCAAAGGCAATGGAGGGGGGGGCGGACAAAGTGATATTTGAAATGCATTGTGGGTGTCAAGTCCGCTGCGCTTCTCACCCAGCAAGAGTTTGATATAGTGATCTCACAAATACTTTCGACACGAATGTAATCGCTTTCATGGCAAAATGTTCCGTTTGTTCATAAAACTACTCATTTGTCTTGTTCATCTTTTTAGACATTTCTGGCATAAAATTCCTGTACAATCTATGATATAATACTTTTGCTTCTGTCATCTTACGTATTTTAACTTTAGAAAACTGCCATATTGAAAATACTGTCAACCGACAGACACTTTTTTATGACTCACCTAGATGGCAACATCGTATACCGAGAATTCCAATAATTCAATAGCCTCTTTTAAAGTTGTTGCAACCATTATGTCCGACAATGTTTGAGGCGAACAGCAATCACGAAACTCCAAGTCTTAATTTCATTTGATTTCACAAAGTCATACGCCATCATTTTATAACTGAAACGTGGATTTGAAATGAGGACCGCTGATCATGAATTTTTTTCGTGAACATAAGTTAGCCAACCCTAAAACGTGGCGTCACTATCTTGTCTTTTCAGCGCTAGCAGAGAATGCTACACATGACTTTGCTGTGCCTTAAACGTATACGCCACCGGAAACTTAGACTGAAAGAATCGTCGCTTGAGGGCGCTCTCTACGCTCCCCCTAATAGAGAGCGCCCTCGAGCGATGGGTATTTAAGTCTACCAGGAAGTCTGAGTGGTACAATTAATAGTGCCCGGGACAAAAAAATAAAAATGACAAATTTCAATGATCAGCTTCTACAACGGTTTTAATAAATCAAAATAGTCAGGAAGTAATACATCGGTATCAATTCTCACTAGACTACAACAAAATATCCAGAGGAAGAATCAGACAGACAGACAGACAGACAGACAGACAGACAGACAGACAGACAGGATAGAGACAAACAGATAGAATACAGTTAGTTATACGAAACGATAATTTAATTCAACAAAATTCATTTGGTTCAAGTGCGCAATTCAATGTAAAATTGTGCTAACACATCGCATAGAGTCTCATTAATTATCTACCGGTACGTAATGAAACAATGGTTCCTTTTCACCGTTTTAATTCCAGTGTCGTACCATTGAAATCATAACTCTTTCCAATCTGTGTTGTCTTTCCATGTACAAACATCAACGACTTCGTGACGTTTGCAAATTGCGTTAATGCATAGTAATCCCAACTTCAGAGGACCCATTCAGCTATTTTGTTACGGCTTTTTATACCAACCCTATTTTGCTGAGTATAGTTCATCGTCTGAGTTTGATTAATACGCCATTCAAACTTACGTAATAAGGGTAAGTGTACATAAATCCGCGACCAATGTACCCGTAGACGAATTTTCTAAGGTTTTTACCTGTATTTGATAAATATTTCACCGTGCTGACTCAGCAAAACTCAATGAGCGAAACCCAATATAGATGAACGGGCATACAAGAAAGTATTTTATGGGCCGTCCGTTATTTATGTTTAGCGTAGGATGCGCCGCGGGAACAGATATCTTAATAGTGGCAATATTCTTTTTTCATCCTTAATTCATTTTGTTTGGAGCGATCAAAGTGTGGAATTAGGAATCTCTTAACATGAGTTCGAAATCCGTTACAAGGTAGCATACGCCTCGAAAGTAAACGTCAAAATGTTCCTCGGCATTTCCTGTGATGCTTACCAAAGCAAGAATTCAAATCATGGGTCACCGTGCAATGTTTGGTACAAGAGAAACAAATAACCTAACATTCAAAACAGCTGCCATCCCTGTGTTAATATTTAAATTTTGATTTTCGATAAACTAAGACCGTAAAACTTATTCTTACTCCAAGAAGCTTTAAGTAGATCAGAAAAGAATAGTAAAATTTTCTAGAGTCTGCATATCTGTCCCCAGGGCGTGATTGTAACTCCATTCCTACCTCAGCGTTAAGATCGCCCCGAAGAAATTATTCGCAGTACAAGAGCAGATTGGGTGAGCCAGGGCCGGGGTCGGTTATAACATCTCTGGTGGCGTCATTGAGAATTTTCTGCTTGCATGAGTCGTTGTCGTGGCAGGTCCCGGCTCCCATGTGAATAGCAGCAACGCCTTGAATAGAAAAGAGAAAGTAGAATTTAATGTCATTGCCATGAGTCACCACAGAAAATTAACATTTGTACTTTTTTCTGCAACCAATTCATTTATGCCGCTATTCAATCGATTTCAGAGCGATGGTTCAGAGTGATAAGTACTGCTAGGGACGTCAAATGACATAGCTTAAAGGGACAGCCGCCGAGTTTTCTTTCATAATGCGAATTTTTAATGTCAACTACAGTTTGGTGTGCTACTCCCAAAAGCACGTGCAAAAAGAAGTATTCAGCTTGTCACCTCAACCTGTATCGATATAGAGACTACACTGTTATCGTTGACAAGTCACAAGTACGGTTACTGTCTCTATAACTCCAAAACTGGGAGGCTATTTATGTTCTCGTCAGGAACTGTGTGATCAAATAACTCTAGGATTAATGATGTCATCGGCCATACTCATTGAAAGTCTCGCACACAGATGGCCATTTGGCCTCTTGACATCTGGCAAATGGGCATATATATATATATATATATTATATATATATATATTATAAATATATATATATATATACATACATATATATATGTATATATATATATATATATATATCTATATATATATATATATATATATATATATATATATATATATAAAATCTTAATCAAGCCCTTCGACGCTTGGCCAGTTGCAAAAGTCGTAATAAGATTCTTAGCAAAAGTATCAAAGACACCATTTTTTCATTTTATGCTCTGAAGAATTCAAGGACCGTTATATAAATTGTGTATCATTTAGTAAATATTGTGTCTTTAGGGGGCGGGATCGTCTATTTTTTACCGGAAACGTGAGGAGTAGACATGGAGGTTCCGCTCCAGGTAGTGTAGCAAGTGTCACAGGTTGATACCGCACTTCTGACATCCTCGCCGGGGGCGAAGATATCAACACATGTACCATAGCTGGACCAATAAGCACGTGAATCGGTGATGTCCGTGGCGCCGACGGTGAGACCCTGTATGTGGGGAGAGAGAGAGAAAAAGAGAGAGGAGGGGAGAGGAGGTAGGGGAAGGGGAGGGGGCCGACACACAGAGGACAGACAGAGACAGACACACAGGCAGAGGCAGACAGAAAGACAGAGGCAGACAGACAGACAGACAGACAGAACTACATTAATGGACGATGGAGAAAATTTAACGTCGCACAGACTACAATCCGATCATCATGTGTCTACGGCCCCAGCTATTTTCAAAAGAATGAGTAAAATTTTGTTGAATTTGACACAGTACTGACAGCTCGGATTTATTTGCCCCTCTTTGATGTCACATACGCTACAGTAGTAATGGGTGCAGATGATAACATCACCCACCTCTTCAACTCTGGCGGGGGATTCCAAACAGGCACTCATATCTGAATTTCCAGCGGCGATGGAGCAGGTGTAGCCGGCTTCGATGGTATTTCTGACGGCGGTGTCTATGGCTTCGTTGATACCGCCGCCAATAGACAGGGAGACCACACTCAGGGCGGGATTTTCACCTCTGGCGATGATCTCTTCCAGTCCTGGAAAAAACAAACACACGAACTAGTAAATCTCTTGTTCTTAAGCGCAGACTAATGAAGCAGGCCTACAATTATCTGCAGCCAAAAGTTGACAAAAGTAATTCCAAAGCTGTGACCATATTGTATTCACACAAGTAGAGGGTATATTTACCGAACGATAAACAAAGAATTGCTTACATGTACAGATGAGTATCCATTAGGCCCATGTGGATATGGCGTTCAAATTTTTAAAAGATACTTCATTTTAACATGAACATAGGCAGGCGTCAGATCTGTGAAAAGTTATTTTAAGGTTCGACAAATTATTTACGCTTTCCGAATGCCTTCCCAAGATGCAATAAACTACACGCCCGGCTCAGTGACAAAGGTGACCTGCTGCCATGGCGATAGGGTCTAGAGACGCTCACCCTTGATGATATCGGACATACGACCATACCCCAGGCAGTCGAGAACCCTCACACTCCACAGGGTCGTTGATGGAGCGATACCGACTGTTATACCGCCTGCTGTACCAGCACAGTGTGTACCGTGACCGTCACAGTCGTGTCCCTGTCAATTGAATGAACATAGACTTTCAATGTTATGTGTTTTATATCCAAGGGCATAACCACAGACAAATAGAGAAACAGACTAGCAAAGCGGCATGGCTTTTGTTCCATGGTCGTCTCGGTCGACTAGGGCCTATTTATTTTAAAAGGAGCTTCAAGGTGTTAAACTTTTTGGAGACTTTGTTTGTGGTTGATAATTCCGCGAGATTATGCGAAAAATACGACGAGATGGCATCGTGCTGCCAGTCGCGTAGCAACCATAGTTACCTTGTGAGCTCTCAGGGCAGAAACACTGCTTCACGCCAATCAAAACATAACACGCCAGCATTTTCATAAAATGTCCTTCCTTGACGAACGTGCAAAAGGCGGTAGACTGACCGTAAACCATTGAGTAAAACCAGACAGTATCGATAAAAGACTTTCAAATTTGGTTCAAACACACTCATTATATATTCATAAAAATATGAGAGAAATTTTTAAAATGGTAAAACTCACTTTCCTGAAGCTCAAAACACTCCCGTTTTCGCCAGCACGCCAATGCCGCTCAGCACCACACGACAACAACAACACAAACTTTGTCGAACGTACTTTTCGTTTAACAAGTGGCGACAATCCGAAAATTACCGAAGGATGCATGGTCGGCACTCTTCGGAAAAGAGAGGCGAGAGCTACCTGAGGCGAGGCGAACATGGATGGGTTACGTAACCGCTTCACGCCTTGAACAATACCCGTTGCTAGTCTGTTTCTATATTTGTCTGTGGTATAACTACATTGAGATAAATTTCTTTCCGTTTACCGGCACCTTAAAGGGAAACCGTTGTCGGAATTGCGCCTGTGCGAGTTTCTTGTTCACAAACAATGTATTTCGTGCACGATATCTAGATGCACCTCATCATCATAGCTGCAACATATACATTATACGATGTAGATTATGACAGACATGTTTTTAACTTCGATCAATCACCATCGTACCTCGGATAGTGTTTACATTGGTCACATATGTCCCATATGACCTTTGACCTCCGACGACTTCATCCCTTTAACAGGATACAAATAAAACAGGCAAGAAGATCCATCTGCAGTAAACTCTCTCCACACCGATGTCTACGCAACTTGCCCGAAGTTCTCTTTGTGAAGTGATACGTTTGGTTTTTGAATATGCGGAGATAATCATCAGTGAAAGCAGCTAAACATACACCGCTTTATTGAAAGTGCTCACTTGATTTTTTATGAATGAATTTTCTGTATTTCGAACAAGTCAACGACATTCGCAGTGTAAATTGCAATTCATGCACTTTTGCTTTGCATAAGTTTGTATATTTACTTTGGGGGAAGGAGCATCAAGTGCTCGAGAGTGGTAAAATGAGTGGGTAGTTAAATTTGAGCCTGCCGCGGTTTAATAGTTGCGAGGGGAAGTGCGCTGCTGGGCTATGACATACGTCACTGTTATGCTCAAATCAATTTTCCCCGCCATTAAGGTAGTTCACGCCTCAAAGTTAAAACAATGGCGAACTTTCAACCATTCTCTTTCATGATCAGTGATAAACACTTGGAGTCGCCGTGCAAATTTAGGTACTAGAGAAACAAATTAACGATATAACTTTGAAATTCAATAGTGCTGCATTCTCTACGGGGGAGTATAAAATTTCCAATTTTCAGAGCAGTTAAGCCAGCGGATAATGTACTTACTCCATAAACTTCAAAATGATCCCCGATCATGACAGGTGGAAGGCATAAAGAATATTGAAAATATTTTGAGAGTCCGAATATCTATTCCGGAGGCGCATCTTAGCTTTACTTGAAACAGGCATACAGCAGTTCCATTGACAAAAAAAAAACATTTTGCAAGCAAAGTTCAGTCATAGACTACAAGATTCATTGTGTGCACCACTATCTATCAGTAGACTTACTGGTTCATGTTTTGTAACTTGATTGCTTACAACAAAAAGACAATTGGACAGAATTGTAACAATCAGCGTATCACGGGTAATGAGAGCAAGCGGGGAAAGCAGTGCCCTCAAGCGACGAGTTTCACTTTTGAATGTTATTCAACAGACACCCCAGACTTTCTATTGCCTTGCATACATTCACCATCGCTGTGTTGCGAGGAACTTAAGAATTACTTACACCGTTACCAGGTTCCCAATCCCAGAGGAAGCCAGTACGGCCACCAAATTCAATGTGTGAGTAACGAAGACCGGTGTCGACAACGTAGATATGAGTACCATTACCAGTTCCTGCAAGTACAGTCAAAACACATTGATTTCGCCTTCGCTGAATAAATCACATCATCTCCTAACTTACTTCCTTACTGACTGACTGACTGACTGACTGACTTGCTACTAACTTACTTACTTACTTACTTATTTACTTACTTCCTTACTTACCTGCCTACCTACTTACTTACTTACTTATACTTATCTTATACTAATATTATTTACTGATCTACATAGCCATTCACTTCCTTACACTTTAAATATACATAGTAACAACTAAATGCCACTGCAAGCCTATACCGAGGGTCTTTACCCGCGACTACATTACTTAAGGATCCTACATACAAAATAGACACTTTCAGATTTTAATTTTTTTCTCACTTGCAGAACTCTTACACCCCAATAAAGTATATATTTTCTGGAAACCCTGATATACGGAAATCCGACCACGCACAGTACACAGTCACTATTTGCACAATAATAATAATGTTTAATAATAATAATATTTAATTCTTAAAAAACGCACTCCACAAACGTCTCCGTGAGCTGTACACAACTGTTAAAAAGATACAAGAAGACAGCTAAAAACTTGAAAAACTACAATTACGAGTAAAATTTAGTTAAAAGGTGGGTCTTTAGAAATTGTTTAAAAGAATGCAATATTTCTGGCGCAACGAATTTCCGAAGGCAGTGCATTCCATAGCAAAGGAGCACTTACCGAAAAAGCTCTCTGACCGTAGGACTTATTAAAATAGCCGCGTGGAGAAGTCACACGCAATTTCTCAGAATATCGTAGATCTCTTGCCGGTACATACAGGTCAATTAAATCAGTCAAATCTGACAATCTTAAAAGTAGTCAATAGTTATGTGACAAGCATTTTGCTGAACCTTCCGCAAACACGCTGCAAGATTTCCGGTTGAATTTTGTGTAATGACAAGCCTTGGTAATATCCTTTGAAATTGTGTCTTGGATTTCCTTTATATGCCTTTGTTTTTTGTTGTTGTTGTTTTTTAATGCACTATTGAATGTGTGAGACGAAGGTGCTTTCAAGGAGAGGAAATTGTCGCGCCATATAATTCGAGTGGCTACACGGAGCAAAAATCGCAGACACAGATTTGAAGGGTATTACCAGGGCTTTCAATGCACATATTTCAACCAGAAATCTTGCAGAGTGTTCGCTAAAGGGAGGAAAAAACGATTTTGGAGGTTCAGCAAAACGCTTGTCACGTGCCTATTGTGCGAATAATGACTCTGTTCTGTGCACGGTCGGATTTCCCTATATCAGGGCTTTCAGAAAATATATACTTTATTTGGGTTTATGACTCCTTCAAGTGAGAAAAAAATTAAAAGTCAGAAAGCGTCTACTTTGCATATAGATCCCTTTAATAAGGTAAATACGCAGAATGCTCGGTGATGTAGAGCAGTATGTGAATAGACGTACAAACAAATCAAGTGCACAGAATATCAATCACTGGGGTTACACGCAATTTTGATCTCCGAAAGAAATATCTATCTATCTATCTATCAGTCTATCTATCTATCTATCTATCTATCTATCTATCTATCTATCTATCTATCTATCTATCTATCTATCTATCTATCTATCTATCTATCTATCTATCTATCTATCTATCTATCTATCTAACCATCCATCCATCCATCCATCCATCCATCCATCCATCCATCCATCCATCCGTCCATCCATCCATCCAGCCATCCAGCCAGCCAGCCAGCCATCCATCCATCCGTCCGTCCGTCCGTCCGTCCGTCCGTCCGTCCATCCATCCATCCATCCATCCATCCATCCATCCATCCATCCAGCTTCAGGAGTTTCAGGAAAGTGAGTTTTACCATTTTAAAAATTCCTCTCACATTTATATGAATATGTAATGAATGTGTCTGAACCAAATTTGAAAGTCTTTTATCGATACTGTCTGGTTTTACTCAATGGTTTACGGTCAGTCATATCGTCTTTTAAAAGTTGGTCATGGAAGGACGTGTTTATGAAACTGCTGGCATGTTAATGTTTTGATTGGCGTGAAGCAGTGTTTCTGCCCTGAGAGCTCACAAAGTAAGTATGGTTACTACGCGACTGGCAGCACGATGCCATCTCGTCGTACTTTTCGCATAATCTCGTGCAATTATCAACCAAGAACAAAGTCTCCAAACAATCTAACACCTGTGAAGCTCATCTTAATATGACAAGGCCATAGTCTACCGTGACGACTATTGAAAAAGGCATGCCGCTTTGCTAGTCTGTCTTTCTATTTGTCTGTGCTTGTAGTAATTAACCACAGCTGACGTGAGCTCTCATCTAACCATAACAACGCATACATGGACGCACCGATGTAAAAAGTTATATTCATTTGCTCCTTTACTGTCTAGCAGTTATTACGCGAGTATGGCATACCACCTGTATTACCCCTATTTGTAACAATCAACCCTATTTGTAACAAAATTTAATTTTCAAAAAAACTTTGCCGTATATGTTGAAATATTAATAAATATGCATATTTGTATGTTTGAGGGCAATTTTCCTTTTTTTTCCTTGTCAAAACTCATTTTTCCGAAACTGCTTTTGTTACAAATTGGGTTGATTGTTACAAATAGGGGTGACATGTGTCAACCCTATTTGTAACAATCAACCCTATTTGTAACAAAACCTAAATTTCAAAGAAACTTGGCCGTATTTGATGAAATCTTGATGTAATATACATATTAGTATGTTCGGGGGCAATTTTCTTTGTTTTCCTTGTTGAAACTCATTTTTCCGAAAATGCTCGTGAGATTAACTTTCGTTGTGCAGGTTCCTAGGGATAAGAGCCCTACTCGTAAGATATAATCGAGTTGTGCAGATACATGCCAAAGGTTTGTTTCGAGGCAATTTTCACCATTTTCGGTCAAAAATGTTAAAAATCTTGTTTTCTGACCAAAATCATACTAAACCTATATGGCGTTAACTTTTGTTACAAATTGGGTTGATTGTTACAAATAGGGTTGACGTGTCAACCCTATTTGTAACAATCAACCCTATTTGTAACAAAATTTAACCAACTTGAAACAAAACCTAATTTTCTACAAAACTTGGCCGTATTTGATGAAATCTTGATGAAATGTACATATTAGTATGTTTTGGGGCAATTTTTATTTTTTCCTTGTCGAAACTCATTTTTTCCGAAAATGCTCGTTAGATTAAATTTGGTTGTGCAGGTTGCCTAGTATAAGAGGCCTACTCGTAAGATATAATCGAGTTGTGCAGATAGGTTTGTTTTGGGGCAATTTTCCCCAATTTCGGTCGAAAATGTTAATAATCTTGTTTTCTGACCGAAATCATACTAAACCTATATGGGGTTACCTTTTGTTACAAATTGGGTTGATTGTTACAAATAGGGTTGACGTGTCAACCCTATTTGTAACAATCAACCCTATTTGTAACAAAACCTAATTTTCAAAAAAACTTGGCCGTATTTGATGAAATCTTGATGTCATATACATATTAGTATGTTTTTTGGCAAATTTTATTTTTTCCTTGTCGAAACTCATTTTTTCCGAAAATGCTCGTTAGATTAACTTTTGTTGTGCAGGTTGCCTAGTATAAGAGGCCTACTCGTAAGATATAATCGAGTTGTGCAGATACATGCCAAAGGTTTGTTTCGGGGTAATTTTCACCATTTTCGGTCAAAAATGTTAAAAATCTTGTTTTCTGACCGAAATCATACTAACCTATATGGGGTTAACTTTTGTTACAAATTGGGTTGATTGTTACAAATAGGGTTGACGTGTCAACCCTATTTGTAACAATCAACCCTATTTGTAACAAAATTTAACCAACTTAAAACAAAACCTAATTTTCTACAAAGATTGGCCGTATTTGATGAAATCTTGATGAAATGTACATATTAGTATGTTTTGGGGCAATTTTATTTTTCCTTGTCAAAACTCATTTTTTCCGAAAATGCTCGTTAGATTAAAATTGGTTGTGCAGTTTGCCTGGATAAGAGGCCTACTCGTAAGATACAATTAAGTAATGGAGATACATGCAAAAAGTTTGTGACGGGGCAATTTTCACCAATTTCGGTCAAAAAGGTTAAAAATCTTGTTTTCTGACCGAAATCATACTAAACCTATATTGGGTTAACTTTTGTTACAAATTGGGTTGATTGTTACAAATAGGGTTGACGTGTCAACCCTATTTGTAACAATCAACCCTATTTGTAACAATCAAGCCTATTTGTAACAAAATTTAACCAACTTGAAACAAAAAACCTAATTTTCTAAGAAACTTGGCCGTATTTGATGAAATCTTGATGAAATATACATATTAGTATGTTTTGGGGCAATTTTTATTTTTTCCTTGTTGAAACTTATTTTTCCGAAATGCTCGTTAGATTAACTTTCGTTGTGCAGGTTGCCTAGTATAAGAGGCCCACTCGTAAGATATAATCGAGTTGTGCAGATACATGCCAAAGGTTTTTTCGGGGCAATTTCCCAAATTTCGGTCGAAAATCTTAAAAATCTTGTTTTCTGACCGAAATCATACTAAACCTATATGGGGTTAACTTTTGTTACAAATAGGGTTGATTGTTACAAATAGGGTTGATTGTTACAAATAGGGTTGACACGTCAACCCTATTTGTAACAATCAACCCAATTTGTAACAAAAGTTAACCCCATATAGGTTTAGTATGATTTCGGTCAGAAAGCAAGATTTTTAAAATTTTTGACCGAAAATGGTGAAAATGTCCATAAAACAAACCTTTGGCATGTATCTGCACGACTTGATTATATCTTACGAGTAGGGCTCTTATCCCTAGGAACCTGCACAACGAAATTTAATCTCACGAGCATTTTCGGAAAAATGAGTTTCAACAAGGAAAACAAAGAAAATTGCCCCCGAACATACTAATATGTATATTTCATCAAGATTTCATCAAATACGGCCAAGTTCTTTGAAATTTAGGTTTTGTTACAAATAGGGTTGATTGTTACAAATAGGGTTGACACATGTCACCCCTATTTGTAACAATCAACCCAATTTGTAACAAAAGCAGTTTCGGAAAAATGAGTTTTGACAAGGAAAAAAAAGAAAATTGCCCTCAAACATACAAATATGCATATTTTTATAATATTTCAACATATACGGCAAAGTTTTTTGAAAATTAAATTTTGTTACAAATAGGGTTGATGTTACAAATAGGGGTAATACAACCACCGCACTCTCTTTATGTCGATAGATTTCATATTCCGGTTTCCATCGTCATTCTGTAGAAAGGCTTAACTTATCACCTGTAAATGTGGTTTCAAGCACGAAATCCATGTTTCATAAAATGAGAAAACAAGCAGCTGTACCATGGGTTGGGGGTCGGGTTGGGCTTCAAGTAGGTCTTTTTGACTAGCTTGATAACCCATGGATCAGGAGATATGATATCCTGGTAGGGAAACAAGACAAACGATGGTTAAACTTACCGTAGAGGTTCATCTGTCCATCGAGGGGAAGGTTTCTCTGGTCGGTACGATCCATACCCCATTCAACAACAGCCTTTGCCAACATGTTGTCCTCAATGAGTTTGATCTCGTCAAATCCGCGGATCTTCACGTACACATGGAGAGACAGACAAAGATTTCCCATGAAACATTTCAATTTAACGATTAGACAACCTTTGCTGTATTCAGTCAGAGTCAATGTTTATCCGCCACTCGCATCGATATCGCCGAGGGCGATTGTACCGCCTTGCCGTGACTACAGGCGCTGGGAGTCGTTGTACCTCACGTCTGACTCTACGAATACGTTTTCAGACTTTCCAAGAATGTGGAAGTATTTCTGTGACATTTTCTATCAGGTGTGGTGCTTTGAATTCACCAACAGCTGATTATGAAATAAAAAGTGTATCAATTATCAAAGAACTGCCACAATTAAACACATGTCGTGGTGGAACAGCAATGACAACGGAACGAATCGCCTATGGGCAGCCTCGGATGTGGTTTTATCCGAAAAGAAATGTGTTCACCTTATGAATTTCACACTGAGAGCGTTTTCCGAGTCTCAATCTAGTCCATGTGTCTGTCTTTCTATGTCTTTTTCTGAAATTGAAACCGATTGCAAGTTTTTGCTTCCATCGACGATGACAGAGCAAGTATTGCAGTCGAATTGTTATCATACATTTTAGTCAACGTCACGGTATCTGATTGATATGTACCAACCCTCTCATTTTATACAACATGGCAAACGTCACTTATATGTCTGACTTACAATTATAATGCAAAACACTCGAGTTAGGTGCACAATTATTAAAATTGATCTGGCTATGGCACGCTCTTCCCATCGAATAATTCCTTCGCCCAGAAGACACCTTCTTATTAAATGACACACACATATCGTGTTCGACTTGACCTATGAATATAGTCCTTCGTTTCTCAAGAAAGAAGACACAAAGTCAACAGTGATACATTGGGAAGTATTCAAAGGTAGAATGCGCCTGAGTAAAGATATCCTAGCTATCTTAGTTTTAACAATTCTTATCTGAATTTAAAGGTATATAGTCGTCGGAACTGCGCCTGTGCGAGTTTCTTGTTTACAAACAATGTATTCCGTGCACGATGTCAAGATGCACCTCATCATCATAGCTGCAACATTTAAATTATACGATGTTAGATTGTGACAGACATGTTTTAACTTAAATCAATCACCATTGTGCCTTGGATACATTGTTGCCATGTGTCGTATGGGTCCAATACGACCTTTGAGCGCAGTTCAGAGACAATATCCCTTTAAACATGAGTGAGAAAAAAATTCACCGTCTTAGTTTTTTCGAAAATCGAAATTTGTATTTTCCCCAATAGAGTTAACTTACGGATGGCGGCCATTTTGAATTTCAAAAGCGATAAATAGCAAGTAGCGATAAATGTTGGTAAGTTGTTTCACTAGTACAAAGCTTTGTACGGTGACCCCGAATTTTTATTTTTGGTTTGGTGAGAAAATGGTTGAAAGTTCATTGAAGAAAGTTTGAGCAATGGTTTTAGTCTTTCATCTTCGAGGCGCGTACAACCTTAATACCTTTAATCACCGTCTCATTCGATATACTCTCTACTTACACTCATTAAATCCATGGTCTCGATAGCCAAGCCATTCAGTGCACGTGTGTAGACATATTTAACGTTGACGTTCTCAAAGGCGTTCCTCTTGTTACGAAAGGCTTGAGCGTCAACCCCTTCCTGTGTGTGACATGTATAAATATGTTTAAATTTTCGTGTTGCTTGTGTAAATAGGTATTCAAGAGTTAAGCACTTATGGCCATCTTTTCAGGTGTATTTCAACAATATAGCACACTCGAGTCTATACATTTAAATATATATTATACACATTTCCACATCAGAATACATAATAATACAATTTACATAAATAGCATAATGCCGCGTCACATGCTTGTTCTGTCGAGATTAGCTAAAAAAATCGGAGATTAGCTTTAAAAAATCGGCAAGTGCCCATCGGCTCAAAAAACTGACGTCCCTTTCTTTCAAAAGTCTATGGAAATAGTTCGAGATAATGCTCCCAGTCACGTGGTGATATGGCTACGCGAGTAGTCTAGTCTGCAGCCTTGAAAACGACTTTGCGGGTGGTCAGAGAGGGCGATGAGCGAAGAGCCTCTGAGAAAAAGAGAACAAGGTTTTCTATTCAACGTGGAAGAGTTCATCTGCCACAAATAATCTAGAACAACCGAGGTCACCGTCCAATGTGCAATTACATCTTCTCTTCTTTCCGTGAAGAAACTGACACTGTCATTATCATTACAACTACGCATAGCCGGTAAATTCTAACGACAAAGTAAGTACACCTTATTTTGTTTCAGCCTTTCACATTCGCATGCAAAGGAATGATTTTTAACTTCCTCCGCTCAACAGACATTCATAACATGCAATCATAGAAGGCTATCTGACTCTTTCGAAAATGCTGCATGTCATTACTTAATATAAATAGCATGAAATAAAGTACAATGATACGATGTGTCTCAAGGTGTTGCATCTTTGAGAGTAGGTTTGGAACAAAGAGTAGTATGCTAACTTATTTCGTTCAATGATCTTCTTGCTACAGTTTGAAATTTCAAAAGCAGACGACAATAACTTATCGTCACGTTGTGTAGACATTTTGAAATTTCCAAAACGACAATAACGGGGTTTTATGTTTTGTAGACATTCAATTTACGCTAGCTTAAGAATTTGTAACTGCTAGGAATGCCATAACTTTGTAACATGAGGCATTTAAATTTCACAGGACTTTCCATTGCCTAGGAATAACAAGTTCGGCGCCTATTTCTCTCTTTTTTGTGGTGGAAGTTTTGAAAGGAAGTGAAGATCAGTTCTATACCTTCAATTGAATGATATAGCTGTTTTTCAGCGCATCACCACCCCGTGTTGGCGAGTAAGGAGCCATGTAGACTGCCGATGCAGCGGCGATGAGTGCGGCGAAGACCAGACAACGCATTTTTTGCAGCTGTGCAACCAGGAGAAAGAAAGTGTGATAAAATTATACATTAATATGGTTTAAGGTTCCAAGACAAGAAATTGACCTTTTTAAGCTAACAATTCTCTAGTGGTAAATAAGCTCAGAACCCCCGTAAATTATATATTTTTGGAAAGTTTAGATATAGGGAACATTTTGGTTACCATAGTGTCACCATTGTTTACATAACTATCACATGACAGGTAATTTGCATAACCTTTCAAAAATCGGTTTTCCCTACGTTTTGTTTCAATGCTTTGAGATATGTGGCTGAAATTTGTGTGAGTGCAAGCTGTTCTAAAGATCTTTCAAAGTGTGTCTCAGAATTTTTTAAATCGTCTTGAACAATTTTTATGTCAGAAAAACTTCCAGAGCGGTGGATTTAACCCTAGTTGATTTCTTAAAAATTGTGCTCCAAAAAAAACTAGACTAGATATAAAAAATCTGAGACACACTTTGAAAGAGCGTTGTGACAGCTTGCATTCCAGCAAGTTTGAGTCAGATACTTTGAAGTATTGAGACAAAACATAGGGAAAACCGATTTTTGAAAGGTTATGCAAATTACCTGTCACGTGATAGTTATGTAAACAAAGGTGACACTGTGGTTACCAAAATGTTCCCCTATATCTAGGCTTTCAGAAAATGTATAATTTACAGGGGTTCTGAGCTTATTAACCACCAGAGAATTGTTAGATTAAAAAGGTCAATTTCTTGTCTTGGAACCTTAAAGGTTAAAAGCGGTCTTACTTTTAACTTGGGATAATATGTGAAATTCATTACCTTTTTTTCTGAAATGCAAACATTTTTTACTATTCAGACAAAAAGGCATCGTTAATGCGAAGAAGTGTGCTTTCCAACATATTGTATCGTGTGTAATATATATATATATATTTATCACATGAACTGGCCCGAATTCCCACCTGTGTGACGTAGAACAGGACGGATAAGAAATCCGAATTACCCCTGTTGTACGTCATCAACCGGAACTTTTTTCTTGCATGGTACCGTTCATTCATCCGGGTCGCGACGTGAACATAGACCGATTTGTCGTGATCGATGCCGTGCTCTCATGACACTTTTTCAAAAAGGTGACCCGATAGATCCACACATGGAAACATAGAAGGCATGTCCAGCGAAATTTTGAGTCGCTAAAACTATAGCTGTTCCCGAGAATCGAATGGGGATACCGCCGATCCAGTATAGTCGCCTCGTAAGGCTCAATGTGGACGTCGTACCTGGCGATCCCGGTTGGCGATAAACCTGAAATCCTCACCTCAACGGTAGTTCAACTGAATAAATGAGTACAGCATAATCTTCGGGAAAGCGACATTCAGGCACAAGCATAAAGTTATTCGAATAACAATGATAAATTTCCTTCATCATACAAAAATTCGTAAATTCTTGCTCGGAATCAAACCTGTAGCGCTACATGCAATGCGGTACACTCAGAGTGTCATCGAACGGAATCTTTCGCGCTTGCCACGGTCGTAAACTTGTGTGATATTTTGAAAAGCCACGGAATTTCTGAGAATGAGAATTACTGTTTCGATCGTGTCGTTTCATTTACTTCATAAATCTATTTGTAAATATTCTGAATAACTCTGAATACTATGGCTATCCGTCGCTAGCACGATTATGTCCACCGTACCGATTGCCGACTTGCCTTGGCATCGGTACAGCGCGAGACAATGATTGACAGGTTCACGTGACAGAATCCGTACGTCTGGTTGGTGGAGACACCATTTTCATGTAGCAAATTTCACCTTGATGGGATTTATGAATGAAAGTATCTCCTGGGTGACGGGCCGCTTTACTCTTTAAATGAAAGTAATCCGCGTAAGTAAAACACAAATCGCGACGAAATTCATGCAATTTGTTACGATAATTTTGATCCATTCAGGTCAAAAGAAAAATAAGAAGACTGTTCATGTGATAAATATATAATCCCATGGTATTTTTCTCTGTTTGACGTCATCGTATACTCGTGTTTTCGCGGAGCCGCACAACTTCTCGCCTTCGGCTCGAAGTTGTACGGCTTCGCGAAAAACACTCGTATATGATGACGTCAAACAGAGAAAAATACCATGGGATATATATAAATATATATATATATATATATATATATATATAATATATATATATATATTATTATATATGAGCAAAACATACCGACAAACGAATTCTCGTACGGAGTTAAATCGACATCAAGTTGCAATTAGTGATGTTGGATATTGTAGACACTGAATTAAGCACGAGGCATTTCTACATGGTCTCAGCAACGGAATATAAGACACTGTATTCTACAGACAGATACCACTCATACGTGAATAAAAGCCAGGGATTTTACAAAGAATCTTGCCCTAAAAAGGGAGAGCGCACTTCTCCTGAAGGCACCCACAATATCAAATTTATGGTACTTTACATTGCATGGCTATTACACAAGATCATAGCATAGACCTATTTGAAAAACATGTGCGGGCCTGTAACGACAGGATTCAAGGATGTGATAATTTTTTTGTGGCACGATTAAATACAATTATGGACAAAGTTATGGGTTAAATGAAAATATCGTGTATTGGCTTCAATGATATGATATAAGCTTATGCTTGAAAAGTCATTCTGATTTCAAGCATATAAGTTCTTAGCTGAAGTCCCTTTCGACTACCAACGCTCATATAAGAATCTGGCGCTTACGAGTGAATGCTTGTCAGAGCTTATTCCCTTGTTTAAATATAATTCCTTGCAAAATTAGTTTCTTGTCCGCTGTGTGGTTTTGAAGCTCTAAACTGACCAAAATACTTGCAAATTTAGGAAAATTGATGGAAATACAAGATGTCTCTAAGACTTACCTGTATCGTACGCTAGCCAAACTGATGACCCTGGGGCGTGTGTCATCCTAAGTATAAGACCTTATCAACGCTGATCTGTTGCCAACTGTGGAGATTACACATCGATCACCATCGTTCAGTTGGTTTCTGATGTGGCTTGTTAAAAACGTCAATCATGTCACATTTTGGGTTTCTTAGTCATCGCACTACTCAGTGATGTGCAACCAGTATGTGCAAAGTATGTGCAAAGTCACAACAAATTTGGTTCCGGACGTCTTGAGATATGGCCTCATTACAAAATTTATTAAAATATGCAAATGAGCAATTAATTTAGAAGCTACGCCCACCACAATCTAATGAGATCTAGATCTTACCACCGTGACAATGCTTAATGTATATACCAAATTTCATCGGACCAATGTTGGGACAAATGTCAAATGACATTGGCCCCAACGGTTCTCAAGTTATGAGTGGAACAAAATCCGTCAAGGGACTGACGGAAGGACAGAGGGACAGAGGGACACACACACAGATATTGCGGCGACATAGGACACCTTTGCCCTTTGCAGCATGGTGTCAAAATATGGTCGAGACATGTACACCCACCGATGTCTGAACAGGTTGGTACGAATGGGTGGGGACAATACTGGGACACGATAAGGGAAAAGCAAATACATATCTTGTGGATTTAGTCCACTAACATTTGCTGTTTCTCACGGAACGTCATCGAGTACCAAGAAGAGACATATTCCTTGCCTCGCTGTTACAAGGCTCTGGGTGATAAGTGTCACTAAAATGTGTTCCAGCGTTTGGTGCATGGGTGCGCACGACTTGCCGACCACTTGTATGGAGTGTGTTCCAGTTGCATGTGGTTTATACACTAAACTGACCAACTCGCGCACTCCCTCCTCTCTCTTATAAAGATAATGATACTGACAAACACGCTCTCTGTCTCTGTCTGTCTGTCTGTCTGTCTGTCTGTCACTCATTTACTGTAAGATAATGATACTAACCAACACAGGTCTCTGTCTGTCTGTCTGTCTGTCTGTCTGTCTGTCTGTCTGTCTGTCTGTCTGTCTGTCTGTCTGTCTCTCTGTCTCTCTCTCTCTCTCTCTCTCTCTCTCTCTCTCTCTCTCTCTCTCTCTCTCTCTCTCTCTCTCTCTCTCTCTCTCTCTCTCTCTCTCTCACTGCACAATGGTCTTCACCTCTATTGTCCATACTTGCATAAGTGACGGCCAAGAGAAGGGGTATTTAAAGAACCTTGTCAACTCATTCATTTATGGAAATGATTAGAACCGCGCTTAAATTAATTGAAGATTTTGCTGTACAGTGTTTTTTACCCAGAAACGTAAATTAAATATCAGGTTATGCCCTTTTTGTGTGTCAAAAGATATACTTCTAAATCACAACTCTGAGACGAGCAAGCCGATTTCCAAAAGAAGGAAAGTGAATTGACACTTTTCACTGGTATAACAACTTTTTGTTACAGTTTTACGTGTATCGTATACTGTAAAAAGTTTTAAAATTGTTTTGCTATAATATTAAGAAGTGATTTTAGTCATAACTTCCGAGTTTGATTAAATAATTGACATCATACCCTGTGCGTGAAAGGGAGATATACGCGATGAGTACGTGTGCCTTCTTTATCTGGCTGAGTCAATTATTTCAACGGATTTTGTATCTTGCTTTGTCCCTCGAAATGGGTGCGATACACTTTAGTGTATGCCATAGGAAGCTTTAGAATAAAGGAAGTCAGTCACCTTATCGATGAAATGTCTGTTAGATTAAAATCTGTTGAGGCTGATTACTGAAAGACTTACTAACCGACTGAGCAAATACAGTAGTTTAATAGACAAACAAAAAGACGACATAATTTGGTTGAAAAATTACAAAACTAGATAAATAAATATTCGGCGACCACTGCTATCTTAGTTGACCTGTTTTCTCGTATTAAGTTATCAAAACCTTTCTCCTATCATTTTAAAATCACATTCATCAATTCCAATCTACGCGATGACGAAACCAAATTTTTTTCACAAAATTCATTTGAATTGAAATCTTCGACTCGTGATGACACGGTCATTACGTCACGAGTATTTTCCGAGCTGAACGAAGAAAAATATTAGGGAATGATATACTTATCACATGCACAAGCCAAGAATTCGTTATTTTTTGCAAAGTAAATGAAGTTTTCTATGACGATTCCGCGTTTAAACTTTTGAAGTACTTTAGGAATAATATCAATTCGCGTGTGCAAGTTGTCACTCATTTCCAGTCGTCCGTCGCGTGAGCGAGGAACACGGCGTTTACGTTCGTTCGTGTATGGAGCAAATGCCAGACGACCTCTCGGCCTACACGTACCTTCCGCCTATACACTATTCCAAAGATAACATAGGCCTAGAAATTGACCTCAGACGAATAGACGCTATTTTCGGGAACAAAAATCGACTGAATCTCGACGGCGCGAACATTGTAAACGTCGTGCCTGACCCTGGTTCCCCCCAGGGCCCTGGTTGCAGTGCTTACCGAACCCACGGTAACGCGACCAGCTTCGAGTTTGTTGTTTCGGCAAATTATTCACGTAATTCCTTCGGAATATACAGGCGGTACACTCTTGTGTTTACTTGTTTTGATTATTATTGTTGTAGTCTGTGAAAATATCGATTTAGTACATAACTTTGAGGCCTCGACACCGCACTTGACCCCCTTGTTGCAGTGAAAACCGTATATCTATCGTATACAGTGCGTTGAAAGTTCAGACGTCGGCGGGGTCTATACGAATACGAAACCCCATGCATATTGGCGACAAAACTAAAACACGAGGACTAAAAAATTTGCCTAGTTGATGTATTTTGTCAGACTTTAATAATCATGACTAATGTTTACGATATTTTCACGTCAGGCACATTTTGATCGTGGGAGAAATACCGGCCGCCATGCTGTTTATTTACATTGACCAGCACCGATCTACGCAAAAAAGTCCGACGCACCAAAATTGATGACATAGACGCGGGTTGTCGTGACGTAGAACGACCAGAGAATAAATCCCATTTTTTGTTCGGAGACGACAAACTTGGCTTGTGCATATGATAATACCAATTGTCAGCATTGCATGGCTCAAATCAACACGTCCATCGCGTAGCGCAACGCCCAAATGTTCGTGTTTGCATACATATGCATAGCAACAATTTCACACACTACAGTGTGACGTAAGGTTTGGATCTATTTCTTAATTTAGGGAAATCAAAGTATTGAACATGCAAGATAATACATAGGCAAAATCAAATATTGATGAAAGGGCTTATCTGTCACATTGTCGGTGTTACAGTCACTTTCAATTTTAATAGTCTATGGATCAGTTAGAAGTAGTTTACGTTTTAAAGTAGAACGCGCCTCGGGGACGGATATTTGGACTACAATTCTTTTCTGATATACCACTTGTGGAGGTTCATTTTAAAGCTCTTGGAGTAAGAAAATTTTTCACCGGCTTTAATAGTTTTTTTCAAACTTCGAATTCTCCATACAGTTAACATGGGGATGGCGGCCATATTGATTTCTAAACATCGGTAAATCATGGGTTATTTGTTTCCCTAGAACCAAAATTTGCACATTGACCCCCATATTTTTTATCTTTATTTTGAAAGAGAACGGTTGAAAGATTCTTTACGTAAAGTTTGAGCAAAAGTATAAGTCTTTCACTTTCGAGGCGCATACCACCTTAAAGTGCTTTCTTTCAGGTTACCCAAATACAAAGTAATTTTTCCAGATTTTTAATTTATCCAACTTCCTTTAATCGTCATACGCTCGCTCATATTCACCGCCGGGCGCGTTTCCTTCGTTTTTAGCTGTGCCAATATAGGTCGGAGCAGCCTGGTGTGGCGCAGAGATAAAGGGCCCTGCTGAATTCGACTATTCCATCACAGGCTGGGCTGCCGTTTGAGCTCTCGCCGTAGGAGGCGTCATCATCTCGCATTCTAGTCTGGTTCTCTGATCCATTTCTACCGCTGGCTTCGCTGCTGACGAAAATAGGGTCAGGTACGAGCTATTGTAAGCATGGCCATCATTGGTCAACAGTACGAGTGCAGTGATTGCGTTGAATTTATTTCCAACTTTGAGCTACCTTCGATTGAAGATTTTGCATGCCCATGGAGTCATTTTACCTCCAACGTTTCGCACACCTAGCATCCCGGAGTAGACATTGGGTGAAAAAAGAAAAATCATTTTTTTTAGTCTTTACCGCACATGCCAAAGGTCACTAAAGTCACTAGGTCACGTTAGAGATCAAAAGTTACAGATGATAATCGTCATTTAACCACTAAATACCATCATAGAAGAACAGAGTCAGAGACTTAAAGTGAAGATGTGCAAACAACTTCAACGTTCGATGTTTCGTCATCTAATTTCCAAGCTTGCCGCTGTATAGATGTGCTGATCACATGATCTTGTCAGGTGACTGTGCTCATTAATATGCAGTCAAAATTCTGACTGAAACATTAGCCCTTACCTGACTTTATTTCGTTAGCAGAGCAGCCAGCGGTAGAAATGCGTAGGGGAACCAGACTACTTGCAAACGTCTGATTTTTCCAGAAAATATTCATGGTATAGCTGAAGCAATAAAGTATGGAATGTTCGGTATGAAAGCATTCATACCTTCCAAGCAAGGAAAAAAGTCAATTTCCAAGGCAAAAAATACGTTGTCTCAAGTCCCACTATAAGTTGTTCATTAGTGTACTAATTGCGAGTTTTCTGCACTTCACACTGAGTCGTCACTCATACCTCAGATGACCTAAACATGGCCTGTCATAAATCTTTGATATTCGTCCACAATTCTCGCCACCTTATATAGCTTTTGCGGACTAAGTGATATTTGAAATGCATTGTGGGTATCCAGTCGACTTCTCACCCAGCAAGAGTTTGAGATCGTGATCTCACAAATACTTTCAATACGAATGTAATCGCTAATGTTCCGTTTTTTCATAAAACTAGCTAAACTCATTTGTCTTTTTCATCTGATGAGACATTTCTGGCATAAAATTCCTGTATAATTTATGATATAATACTTTTGCTGCTCTAATCTTATGTGTTTTAACTGTAGAAAACTGCCATATTGAAAATACTGTCAACCTACAGACACTTTTTATGGCTTCGATGTCAAAATCGTATGCTGAGAATTTCAATAATTGAATAATCTCCTTTAAAGTTTTAGCCACCATTATGTCCGACAATGGTTAAGGCGACCAGTAATCAAGAACCTCCGAGTATTAATCGTATTTGATTTTGCGAAGTCATACGCCATCTTTTTACAACTAAATTGTGGGTTTGAAATGAGGACCGCTGATCATGAATTCTCATGGTCAACAGAAGTTAGCCAAACCTTAAAACGTGGCGTCACTATCTGATCTTTTCAGTGCTAGCAGAGAATGCCGCACATGACTTTGCTGTGCTTTAAAAACGTATACGCCACCTGGAACTTAGACTGAAAGATTCGTCGCTGGAGGGCGCTCTCTACGCTCCCCCTAGTAGAGAGCGCCCTCGAGCGATGGGTATTTAAGTCTACCAGGAACTCTGAGTGGTACAAGTACTATAGTGCCCGTGACAAAAATTAAAAATGACAAATTTCAATGATCAGCTTCTACAACGGTTTTAATCAATCAAAAATAGTCAGGAAGTAATACATCGGTATCAATTCTCACTAGACGACAACAAAATATCCAGAGGAAGAAATGGACAGACAGACAGATAGACAGACAGACAGACAGACAGACAAACAGACAGGACAGAGACAAACAGATATACATAGTTACACGAAACGATAATTAAATTCAACAAAATTTATTTAGTTCGTGCGCAATTCAATGTAAAATTGTCACACACCGCATAGAGTCTCATTAATTATCTACCAGTACGTATTAAAGGAAACAATGGTTCTTTTTCACTTTTTTAATTTCAGTGTATCATTGAATCCACAACTCTTTCTAGTCTGTGTTGTCTTTCCATGTACAAACATCAACGACTTCGTGACGTTTGCAAATTGCGTTAATGCATAGTAATCTCAACTTCAGAGGACCCATTCATCTATTTTGTTACGGCTTTTTATACCAACCTTATTTTGCTGAGTATAGTTCATCGTCAGGGTTTGATTAATACGCCATTCAAACTTACGTAATAAGGGCAAGTGTGCGTAAGTCAGCGACCTATGTACCCGTAGATGAATTTTCTAAGGTTTTTAAATGTATTTGATAAATAATTCACCGTGATGACTCAGCAGAAATCAATGAGCGAAACACAATACAGATTAGCGGGCACACATGCGAGAAAGTATTTTATGAACCGTCCGTTATTTATGTTTAAAGTAGGATGCGCCGCGGGAACATATATATTATTAGTGGCAGTGTTCTTTTTTCATCCTTAATTCATTTTGTTTGGAGCGATCAAAGTGTGGAATTTGGAATCTCAAAACATGAGTTCGAAATCCGCTGTAAGGTAGTATGCGCCTCGAAAGTAAACGACAAACATTCGCTCAAACATTTTCCTTGGAGCTGACCTGCTTACCAAAGCAAGAATTGAAACGGGGGGTCACCGTGCAATGTTTGGTACAAGAGAAACAAATAACCTAACATTCAAAACAGCTGCCATCCCTGGGTTAACATTTGTTGATCTTCGATAAACTAAGACCGTAAAACTTATTCTTACTACGAGAAGCTTTATGTAGGTCAGAAAAGAATGGTAAAGTTTTCTGGAGTCTGCATATCTGTCCCCACTGAGGGCGTGATTGTAACTCCCTTCCTACCTCAGCGTGAAGATCGCCTTGATGAAATTACTCGCAGTACAACAGCCGGTTGGGTGTGCCTGTGCCGAGGTTGCTTATCACATCTCTGGTGGCGTCATTGAGGATTCCCGTCTTGCATGAGTGGTTGTCGGTACAGGACCTGGCTCCCATGTGGACAGCAGCAACGCCTTGATAGAAAATAGAAAATAAAATTGAATCTCGTTGCCATGAGTCACCATAAAAAAGTTCACACTCGTACTTTTTTCCTTCAACCAATTCATTTATGCTGCTATTCAATCGGATATCAGAGCGATGGTTCAGAGTGATAGACACTGCTAGGGATGTCAAATGACATCGCCTAAAGGGACAGCAGCCGAAGTTTTCTTTCATAATGCGGATTTTCTTAATGTCAAGTACAGTTTGGTGTTCTACTCCCCAAATCACGAATTTAAGACGAATTAAGAATTTGCAGAGAAAAAATAGTCAATTACAATATTGGTTTGATTTTATCGAGAAAGGCAAATTACCGGATGACGATAAACTGGCGCGATACAAAACCTGCAATAGTGATACTACTATGCAATCATTAATGGAGTGCAACAGGTAAGGCTGCGAATAAGAGAAATGCGTTAGACGAGTATTCCTTCCAAGAAAGGTAAAAAACATCATTTTCAAGGCAAAAAAATACGTTGTCTGAAAAGTCCCACTCTAATGGTTCATTAATGTAATAATTGCGAATTTCCTGCATTGTACAATGAGTCATCACTCATACCTCAGATGACCTAAACATGGCATGTCATAAATCTTTGACATTTCGCCGACAATTTTCGCTACCTTGTATAGCTTTTCACTCTTGTGCTTAAAAACTATCTACTGTTGATTGACCAATCAGAGTGCTCAATTCAGGGTGTTTTATTTACTCGTAAAGCCTCGGTACGTCACCAAATTCCAGAAACGAATGACCGAGCCGTATTAAAGTACTGTCCAATCAAAAGTGAACATGTCATATTCTGTAGACATCTGGCACGTTTTTCCCCTAATATTCAAATTTGGTAACACAGCAGAAACCAGCTGTAACACAAATCTGCGGTGGTACAAACATAAACTAATGTGCCCTAGGGCATTTATAGGATGTTCCATTACATTTGAAGGTTATTTCACAAATAAAAGTTTTAATTCATATCCTAAACATGTTACATTGACGTAAACACATGAAAACGAAAATATATCAGTTAGGGGCGATAGTTTTTAAGTCGGATAAAACCCTCGTACTCGGGCTCTTCTGGTATATAAAGTCCAACCCTACAATAAAATGTCTCGGCCTGCGGCCTCGACATTTTCTCGTTGGGTTGGACTTTATATACCAGAAGAGCCCTCGTACTCGGGCTTTATCCTATACTTAAAAACTATCTACTGTTGATTGACCAATCAGAGTGCTCAATTCAGGGTGTTTTATCTACTCGTAAAGCCTTGGTCACCAAATTCCAGAAACGAATGACAGCGCCGTAGTAAAGTACTGTCCAATCAAAAGTGAACATGTCATATTCTGTAGACATCTGGTACGTTTTAATATTCAAATTTGGTAACACAGCGGAAACCAGCTGCAACACAAAATCTGCTGTGCCCTAGGGCATTTATATAATGTGCCCTAGGGCATTTATAGGGTGTTCCATTACATTGGAAGGCTATTTCACAAATAAAAGTTTTAATTCATATCCTAAACATGTTACATTGACAAAGGGGACGGTTGACGTAAACACATTGTAAACGAAAATATATCAGTTAGGGGCGATAGTTTTTAAGTCGGATAAAACCCTCGTACTCGGGCTCTTCTGGTATATAAAGTCCAACCTACGATAAAATGTCTCGGCCTGCGGCCTCGACATTTTATCGTTGGGTTGGACTTTATATACCAGAAGAGCCCTCGTACTCGGGCTTTATCCTATACAAAGGCAGTGGGGGCGGACTAAGCGATATTTGAAATGCACTTTGGGTATCAAGACGACCTCTCACCCAGCAAGAGTTTGATATTATTATAGTGATCTCTCAAATACTTTCGACACGAATGTAACCGCTTTCATGGCAAAATGTTATATTTGTTCATAAAGTTTGCTAAACTAATTTGTCTTTTCCATCTTTTCAGACATTTCTGGCATAAATTCCTGTATAATCTATGATATGATACTTTTGCTTCTGTAATGTTGTGTGTTTTACCCACAGTAGAAAACTCCCACATTGAAAATACTGTCAACCGACTGACACTTTTGTATGACTCACTTGCATGGCAAAATCGTATACTGAGAATTTCAATAATTGTATAACCTCTTTTAAAGTTATATCTACCATTATGTCCGACAATGGTTGAGGCGAACAGCAATCACGAACCTTTCATCGCTCGCGATGCCAGGGTCCGCCAGGGGCAATGAATAATGAATGCAAATCAATGTTGACATCGTGTTGCAGACAGTATCAGCTTAGATAAGAACCCGCTTTTGCATGAAATCCTAATCCAGACAGTTTATATGTACATGCAAGCTAACATAACAGACGAAATTACAAAAAGATACTGTAGTTTTTACCGTCATGTTTCTTACGCACAAAATTCGTTGTGCACAGTACCGAGCTAGCTGTCGAAGGCCAACTGGATACAGTGCTAGCGTCTCTTGAAGGCGTCAACTCAACAGTGCGTTTCGGTCTCAGTCCCAGTAGTACTTAAAAATTAGCCGCAAACGGACTCAAAAGCAATGTTGTAAGACACTGTGGTTTGTGTTACCGTTGCTTTGAAACGTTCGGAAAGCCTGTAGATCACAGTCACGACTGTACTTTGGATGAGATGAACAGTGCGGTCAGTTTCGTTCCGCCGGTCACAATTATCGATCATGCCGTGGTTCATGTACATCATATTGAAGGCGATCACAGGTGGGAATCGTTCAGCGGACCTTGGATGAGCTATCATAACATTACTTGGGTCACAAAGAATTAGTATGCCGACAAAGTTAGGGTTCTGTTTCTTTAGTACATGGCTTTTCACCGATGAAATGGGCGATATTGTTGAGTTCCTGTGATCGCACACTACCGGGTTGAAGCAAGCTCATGACATAGTGTACGCATGGAGATGAAAATTTTGCTTAGGCTACTACCTTAGTGGGTAAGATTACAGCAGAATGTAAAATGGTGATATGGTCTTATTAAACATGATGTTATAATAAAAAGAGCGTTCTTGAAAACCAGGATAGATTATGTTGGGGCCATTGATAAATATTAAACATACTGGTTCGAAGAAAATTGAACCTGGTGTACGCTGTGACAGCGGCAAGACTAGGCAGCAATATTCAAAGACAGTGGCAATTGGCTCAAGTAGGGTTGCCCTTGCAAGGGTTCGACTTTGATATCAGTGATCAAATAGTGGAGACAGCTGTGTTGCCGATTTTCGCGAAAAATAGAAGACGGTGGGCTTTGCACACTGTGCGCACAGCGGGCGGGAAAGTGCCACCACAGCGATGACTGTAGTGGCATAGGAGGAGGCCCACACAGAGCCTCACTTGGAGGCAGGGGAGGAAGGCCAATCGTAAAATTCTTGGTTTATGTTTTCAGAATTGATTGTCTCGTGAAGCAGGTAGATCAACGTTTATTGTGTTCAGCAAAAAAATTAAAAAGTCCGATATTTTTCGAAAAGAATGCACACGAGATAATTTAGGATACTTTTGGAAGACCTGATTCGTCTCATAGTGCATCACGACTTGTGTAAAAGAAAACAGATTTAGGTCGGGGAGTTATTACTGGGCAGCGTGCTTGTGACCTGAATGCTGGCATCATAGGAAAGTTTCACAGAAAATCCTGGACGCTTCTCTGTAGAAGAGGTGCCTGGATGTATGACCGGGTATATTGAATGCAAGTCACGTCAGATGCGGATGGAAAGGCTGTTTTCACAAATATAAACAAGAAATTATCCCCAATTGTGTGTTGCAGCTCGTACGTTCCGTGTACCCAAGTCCTCCAAATCGTTCGTATACGGGCCACCATTAGCAGTAAGTAGTGTCTGATACAAACCAAACGGCCCTTTTCAGGGCCATAATATATTTCTCAAAAAGAGAACTGCCGTAAACAGTACACTGGCTTATGGGCCTCAGTACACACATACATTGTACCTCATGCGAATTGTCACAAGCATAGTGTCATAAAAGTATGAAAAAAAACGTTCTTAACTAAATCGTGGCAGTATGCATTCGCCTGTTTTCAGGTTTGTATCGATTGAATGTTCTTTATTTGAGGATTTTGCTGCATTGTGTATATCCTAGGTGATCAGGTGTACACAGCAAATGTTTGATCATTAGCACCTTATGTGCGTCACTTTATGTTTTACAGCAGTTTGAAATGATCAACGGCTATGTTGTCGACGCCAATGACCGTGTACGGAAACGAACTTTTCATCAATAACTCACTAGAAACTGTAAAATAGACAGTATTTAGCTCACAAGGTTATGACCAAAGTATTCATGAAAGGTAATATGGTGGCACAGAGCTATTTTTATGTGCGTGGGAAAGATTTATGCCAGTTTTCTGGAGCTGTTGCTCGCGTTGCTTACATGTGTCAGGCATTAGAAACAATGAACCCACTGAAGTTAAGCTGCCTTTTACACCAAAGGAATGGCTTTAACCGTATTTCATTTTACCGAGTCATACGGCATCTTTTATGACTGAATCGTTGGTTTGTTCAAAGAAATGAGGACCGTTGAATACTCATCGTCAACAGAAATTAGCCAAACCTTTAAAACGTGACGTCACTATCTGATCTTTTCAGCACCAGCAGAGAATGCCACACATGACTTTGCCGTGCATTAAACGTACACGCCACCTGGAACTTTGACAGATTAGTCGCTCGAGGGCGCTCTGAGCGAACCCCATCGTAGAGAGCGCCCTCGAACGATGGATATTTCAGTCTTCCAGGAACTACGAGCGGTACAATAATAGTGACCGCAACAAAAGATAAAAATGACAAATTTCAATAATCAGCTTCTACAACGGTTTTAATAATTCAAAAATAGTTAGGAAGTAATACATAAGTATCAATTCTCACAACGCTACAACAAAATATTCAAAGAAAGAAAGAGACAGACAGACAGACAGACAGACAGACAGACAGACATGACAGAGACAAAAAGATAGGCTATGGTTAGTTACACGAAACGATAATTAATTCAACATAATTCATCTCCGCTTCAGTGCAATTCAATGTAACTGATTAATTGGGGTACGTAATGATATAACGTTTCCTTTTCACTATTTTGTTTTCAGTGTCATATCAATGAATCCATAACTCTTTCCAATCTGTGTTGTCTTTCCATGGACAAACCTAAACGGCTTTGTAATGTTTGGAAATTGCGTAATTGCATAGTATTCTCAAACTCATAGGACCCATTCATCTATTTTGTTACGGCTTTTTTATTTTGCTGAGTATAGTTCATCGTGAGAGTTTGATTAAAAATTGTTCAAATTTACATTATAAGGATAAGTGTACATAAGTCAGCGACCCATGTACCCGTAGCGCAATTTTCTATGGTTTTTATCAGTATTTGATAAATACTTGACCGTGATGACTCAGCAAAACTCGCATAGCGAAACCCAGTATACATGCAAGAGAGCGCTCTATCGACCTTTCGTTACTTGTGTCTAAAGTAGGATGCGCCCCAGGAACAGACATCTTATGAGTGGCAGTAGGCACTTCATTTTTGTTTGGAGCGATCAAATTGTGGAATTTGCAATCTTGTAACATGAGTTCAAAATCCGCTATAAGGTAGCTAGCGTGCACCTCGAATGTGAACGACAAACTTTTGCTCAAACTTTCCTGAATGAAACTTTCAACCATTTTCCTATCAAAGCAATAGTTGAAACCAGGGGTCACCATGCAATGTTTGGTACAAGAGAAACAAATTACCTAACATTAACCGATAATTGAAATTCAAAATAGCTGCCATCCCTGTATAAATTCTATTGGGGAAATAAGATTTTTGATATTCGAGAAAGTAAGACAGTGAATAGTAACAATTTTAGAGTCTGCATATATCTGTTCCCTGGGCGCATTGTATACCTCATTGCCTACCTAAGCGTGAAGATCGCCTCGGTGAAATTAGTCGCAGTACAAGAGCAGATTGGGTGAGCCGTTGCCAGGATTGCTAACAACACCAGAGGTGGCGTCATTTATGATTCTCGTCTTGCATGAGTTGTTGTCATCACAGTTCCCGGCTCCCAAGTGAACAGCAGCAACACCTTGAAAAGAAAAGAGAAAATAGAATTGAATGTCACTTTCATGAATCAGCACACAACGTTCACAGTCCTACTTTTTTTCTGCAACCAACTCATTTATGTTGTGATTTGTTCGATTTTAAGAGCGGTAGTTGAGAGTGATTGGCACTACAAGGGACGTCAAAGGACAAAGCTTAAAGGGAGGTAGTCGTCAGAACTTCGCGTGTGCGACTTTCTTGTTTACAAACAATGTATTCCAAGCATGATATCCAGATGCATCACGTCAACATAGTTGCAACATTTAAATTTGACGATATTCATTGTTCACAAATATGTTTGAACTTTCATTGATCGCCAACGCACCCTAGATACAGTGTTTACATCGGTCGAAGGGGTCCCTGACAGCCTTTGAGCAGAGTTCCGACGACTGCCTCTCTTTAAAGGGACAGCAGCCAAAGTTTTCTTTCACTATACGGTTTTGTTGTTCTACTCCTCAAAACATGTAGCAAGACCGCAGTATTCAGCTTGTCAACTCAGCCTGTACCGACATATAGACTAGATTGTTATCGTTGGCAAGTTGACAATTTTATTCAGAACTAAAATTCAAACTAAACGGAACAATGCCAGGGTACTGGCATTTTTGTTCAATAATGTGATCGGCTGTACTCAGTGAATGTTTCGACTTTCCAAGCTCTAAATATGTACCTCTAATATAAACATGCACAGTGTCGTTCCCTCATAGCATACAGATGACCGTTGCCCTCCTGACGTGGGGCATATTGTCAACTGTTCTCGGTACCCTTGTTTGGGCTATAATATATATATATATATATATATATATATATATATATATATTATATATATATATATATATATATATATATATATATATATAATATATATATATATATATATATATATATATATATATATATATATATATATATCGATGCTTTTAAGAATCTAGATCAAGCCCTTCGCCGCTTGCTTGCAACAGTCGTGATAAGATTCTTCGCAAAAGTAACAAAGACAATACATTTTTATTACTCTGGCACCGTTATATAATTTGTATATCATTAGTATATATTGTGTCTATAGGGGAAGCAATCGTCTATTTACCGGATACGTGAGGAGTAGCCATTGAGGTTCCGCTCCAGGATTCGTAGCAAGTATCACAGGTGTGCACGGCACTTCTGACATCGACGCCGGGGGCGAATATATCGACACATGAACCCCAGTTGGACCAACCGACACGGGTGTCGGTGATGTCGGTGGCGCCGACGGTGATACCCTGTATGGAGAGAGAGAGAGAGAGAGAGAGAGAGAGAGAGAGAGAGAGAGAGAGAGAGAGAGAGAGAGAGAGAGAGAGAGAGAGAGAGAGAGAGAGAGAGAGAGAGACAGACAGACAGACAGACAGACAGTCAGACACACAGGCAGAGAGTCAGACAGAAAGACAAAGAGACAGACAGGCAGACAGACAGACAGACAGAGTCAGACACACAGGCAGAGAGTCAGACAGAGAGACAAAGAGACAGACAGGCAGACAGACAAACACGACTACATTAATGTACGGTGGAGAACATTTAACGTTGCACAGACTACAATCCGATTATCATGTGTCTGCGGCCCCTGCTATTTTCAGAAGGATGAGTACAATTGTGCTGAATTCGATTCAGTACTGACAGCTCGGGAATTTTCGCCTCTCTTCGATGTCACACAAGCTATAGCAATAGTGGGTGCAGATAACGACACCCACCTCTTCAACTCTGGCGGGGGATTCCAAACAGGCTCTTCTGCCTGAATTTCCAGCGGCGATGATGCTGGTGTAGCCGGCGGCGATGGTATTTCTCACGGCGTTGTCGAAGGCGTTGTTGGGACCACTGCCAATGGACATGGAGACCACACTCAGGGCGGGATTTTGACCGTTGGCAATGATCTCTTCCAGTCCTGGAAAAAAACCAAACACACTGACTAGTAGATATTTTGTTTTTAAGCGCAGACTAATGCAGCAGGCCTACTGCAGTATGTTGCCATAAGTTGACAAAAGTAATTCCAATACTGAGACCGTATTGTAAAATTCTATGTGACAACTAGGCGGTATATTTGCCGAACGATAAATAAAGAAGGGCCTACACGTACAGATGATCCATTAGGCACATGTGAATATTTTTAAAAAGATACTGCATTTTAATATGCATATGGACAGGCGTCAGATCTTTAGAAAGTTATTGTAAGTTATTAAAATTTACGCTTTCAGGAAAATATACGCTTATTGATAATGGTGACCTGTTGCCATGACGACAGGGTCTAGAGACGCTTACCCATGATGATATCGGAAATGTAACCAGACCCCTGGCAGTCGAGAACCCTCACATTCCAGATGGTGGATGATGGAGCGATACCGACTGTTCTACCGCCTGCTGTGCCGGCACAGTGCGTACCGTGACCGTCACAGTCGTTTCCCTGTCAATTGAATCAACATTGAGTTATGATATTGTTCAGGGTCTTTTATCCAATAGTATAACTACATGAACATACCTTTCTTTCGGTTTACTGGCACCTTAAAGGAATACAAATAAAAAGGGCTAGAAGAACCATGCATCTGCACTAAACTCTCTCCGCACCGATGTCTACGCAACTTGAAAATAGGGAACTGGAGAACAGACTGATTAAACACGATGTCTATAGTAGCGTTTACTGATTGCCGGTAAACGTGCGCGTAATTGTGCCGCCTTTGTCGCACAAAATTACCTGTAACCGAAGCTTTCTTTGTGAAGTAATGGTGACTTTTGAATATGCAAATGCAATCATCATTGGAATCAGCTATTCCTATGCCGCCTTTTATTTGCGAAGGAATGTTCTGTATTCAGAATAAGTCAAATTTGCATATTAAATTGTCATTCATACACTTAACATAAATTACTCTATTTAATTGGGAAACAGGGCATCAAGTGCTCGACAGTGGTAAATTGAGTGGGTAGTTGAGGGGAAGTGCGCCGCTGCTGTGCTATGACATACGTCACTGTTATGCTCAAATCAATTTCCCACCATCAGGGAATAGAGTATTTAGAGAAAATAGAGTGGGCAGTTACACTTGAGCCTGCAGCTGCCGCGGTTAATATTGCGAGGCGATTTGCGCCACTGGGCTATGCCAAAAGTCACTGTTATACTCAAATCTAATTTTCTCGCCATTAAGGTAATTCATACCCCCAAATTAAAACACTTAAACTTCTAATACTTTCCTCAAGCAAACGTTCAACCATTCTCTTTCATGATCAATAACAAACACCGGGAGTCACAGTGCAAATTTTGGTACTAGAGAAACAAATTACCCAGTTTAAGGATTTTGGAATTCAAAATGGCCGCCATTGTTATCTCGGGAGGGGGGGGGAAATAAAATTCCAAATTTTCACAACAGCAAGCTGGCGAAAATTTAACTTATTCCAAAAAGCTTCAAATGAGCCCCGAAAAGTAGAAGGCAAAGAGAATTTTGTTAGAGTTTGAGAGTCCGAATATCTGTCCCCTGGGCGCATTCTACCTTAATATACAGCAGTTCCAGTGAAAAAAAAGCGGCCCGGGTGAACATGTCGCGTGCAAACTCCAGTCATAGACTACAAGATGGCGTGCACCACTTGCAGAATCTATCGGTTGATTGGCTGGTTCAAGTTTGTGCGATTTGACTGCATACAAGAACAAAATCAAAGTTATATTGTAACATTAAAAGCCCCGCTAGCTGTAACTCTTGAAATTTGTTGACCTTAAATATCTTCCTCAGTATTCTCTCTTACTTTTCCCTGAATTCTACCCTCTGAAGGGGTATGGGCTTTTTACTGCATTAGGAAACCATTTCTTTGTGAAACACTTGACAAATGAATTCATATTTTAAAGGTCTTTTTGATTTCCCGCCAATTTCCAAAATTTGGTAATATTACACAGGAAACAGAACATGCAATGTCACGGTTGAAAACATTCACGCATTACATTGGACTACTCTGTGCAGTTTTTATGAAGATGTCGGCACAGTATCCACAGTTTTTGCATTCTTCATAGGGCAACGATTTAATGATTGGGCAAATATTTAATCGCAGAGTAATCGTTATCTTGTACGAAATTGCATATACAGTCCTAGAGGGTAGGAAATAATACGTGTATACACACACATAAATTAGTACATTCTCACAAACTTATTTTACCTTGAAAGTAAAATCATAAAAATAACGCTTGAAGATACAGCGTGTGGGGCTTAACTACACCTCTTGTTATTTTTATCATGCATTTGTAACATATTAGTTATTGTCGTTTGACAAAATTGTAACAATCAGTATATCACGGGTTAATGAACTTAATGAGAGCAAGCGGGGAAAGCAGCGCCCTCAAGCGACGGGTCTCACTTTTTGAATATTGTTCAAGAGGTACCTCAGACGTTCCATCGGCATCACTGTGTAGCGAGGAACTTAGACATACTTACATTTCCACCAGATTCCCAATCCCAGAGGAAGGCAGTACGGCCATTAATTTCGGTGTGAGTATAACGAAGACCGGTGTCGACAATGTAGATATGAGTACCAGCACCACTTCCTGCAGAGACAGTGAAAACACGCTGATTTCGTCTTCGCTGAATAAATCACATCGTGTCGTTACTTACTTACCTACTTACTTACTAACTCACTCACTCACTCACTCACTCACGCACACACTCACTCACTCACTCACTCACTCACTCACCCACCCACCCACCCACGCACTCACCCACCCACCCACCCACCCACCCACGTATGTATGTATGTATGTATGTATGTATGTATGTATGTATGTATGTATGTATGTATGTATGTATGTATGTATGTATGTATGTATGTATGTATGTATGTATGTATGTATGTATGTATGTATGTATGTATGTATGTATGTATGTATGTATGTATGTATGTATGTATGTATGTATGTATGTATGTATGTATGTATGTATGTATGTATGTATGTATGTATGTATGTATGTATGTATGTATGTATGTATGTATGTTTGTAGGTAGGTAGGTAGGTAGGTAGGTAGGTAGGTAGGTAGGTATGTAGGTATGTATGTATGTATGTATGTATGTATGTATGTATGTATGTATGTATGTATGTATGTATGTGTATGTATGTATGTATGTATGTATGTATGTATGTATGTATGTTTGTAGGTAGGTAGGTTGGTAGGTAGATAGGTAGGTAGGTAGGTAGGTATGTATGTATGTATGTGTGTGATGTATGTACGTGTGTATGTGTGTATCTATCTATCTATCTATCTATCTATCTATCTATCTATCTATCTATCTATCTATCTATCTATCTATCTATCTATCTATCTATCTATCTATCTATCTATCTATCTGTCTATCTATCTATCTATCTATCTATCTATCTATCTATCTATCTATCTATCTATCTATCTATCTATCTATCTATCTATCTATCTATCTATCTATCTATCTATCTATCTATCTATCTATCTACCCACACATTCTTTTGCAGGGGAGAGGGGTATTGCTCTCATCAACATTTATAAATGGCTGTCTCCGTGTAGCAGGTTTAGCACAATGAAGGAGTACATAGACTGAACGACGAAGAGCAAACTAAATTTTCTATGGTGATCGCAAGAGCAAATAAATTTCGCAACGTTTTCGCTGATCTGGTTATTTTCTCCATGAATGTTATTAATTCGTTAGATGTAACGCCGAGTCTTTTTCATTGTATTGCTTGTTCCGCCATAATGCAATTGGGAAGTGGCGGCCGGCGGTTTCCCAGCCCTTGTAGTAATTAACCAAAGCCTGCATGAGCTCGATTCAAACTATAGCAACGCACACCTTGACGCACTGATGTAAAAATATGATACTTATTTGCTCCTTTTACATGTTTACTAGCAGTTATTACACGAGTGTGGCATACCACCGCAGTCTGCCAGTGTCGAAAATTCCATACTCCGCTTTCCATCGTAACTCTGTCGAAAGGCTGTCAAGCAGCTGTACCGAGGGGTGGAGGTTCAAGTAGACCCTTATGACTAGCCTAATAACACATGGATCAAAACATATATTCCTGGTAATGTAACAAAACAAACGATGATTAATCTTACCGTAGAGGTTCATCTGTCCATCGAGGGGAAGGTTTCTCTGGTCGGTACGATCCATACCCCATTCAACAACAGCCTTTGCCAACATGTTGTCCTCAATGAGTTCGATCTCGTCAAATCCGCGGATCTTCACGTACACATGGAGAGACAGACAAAGATTTGCCATAAAACATCTCAATTTAACCATTAAACAACCTCTGTATCCCGTCAGAGTCAATGTTTATTCGTCCGTCACTCGCATCGAGAGCGATAGTCTACCGCCTTGCCGTGACTACAAACGCTGACAGTGGTCGTAACTCACCTCTGACTCTACAAATACGTTTTGGGACCTTTTCTGTGAAATTTTCTATTAGGTGTGTCGTATTAAATTCGCCAAGGCATAGCATGTTTTGGTGAAAATTCATCAACTGTTCACGATAAAATAAATAAAGTGAATCAATTGTCAGAGAACTGCCACAATTAAACACAGGTGGTATTGGAACGAAAATGGCAACGAAACGAAAATACCCTGGACAGCTCCAGATGTGGTTTTGTCTCGCAAGAAATGTGTTCGCCATTTTGAATTCCAAGTAGCGGTAAATGTCAGGTAAGTTGTTTCACTAGTAAAAACGTGGCACGGTGACCCCTGATTTTTCTTCTTCGTTTGGTGAGAAAATGGTTGAAAGTTCATTGAAGAAAGTTTGAGCAATGTTTTTAGTCTTTCATCTTCGAGGCGCGTACAGCCTTAATACCTTTAATCACTGTCTCATTCGATATACTCTCTACTTACACTCATTAAATCCATGGTCTCGATAGCCAAGCCATTCAGTGCACGTGTGTAGATGTATTTAACGTCGAGGTTATCCAAGGCTTTCCTCTTGTTACCAAAGGCCCTAGCGTCAACACCGTCCTGCGTGTGACATATATAAAATGTTTAGATTTTCGTGTCGCTTGTGTAAATAGGTATTCAAGACTTAAACATTTGTGGCTATGTTTTCAGGTGTATGTGAACAGTATAGCATACTCGAGTCTATACATTTAAATATATATATATATATCACATATATACACATTAGAATACATAATAATACACTTTACATAAATAGCATGATGACGCGTCACATGCTCGTTTTGTCGAGATTAGCTTAAAAAATTCGATAAGCTAGCGCCCATTGGCTAAAAAAATGACTTCATTTCATGAGTCTATTTCTCTAGGGATATAATTCGTGATAACACGCCCGATCACGTGCTGATATGACTACGTGCGTAGTGTAGTCTGCGGCCTTGAAAAGGACATAGCGGGTGATCAAACGGGCTGGATGAGTGGGGGCCTCTGAGAAAAGAACAAGGATTTTTATTAAAACTGGAATAGTTCATGATTGGCAACAAAAATTCCAGAGCAACCAAGGTCATCATCCAGTGTGCAAGTACATCGTCGCTTCTTTACGTGAAGAAACTGACACTATCATTATCACTAAGAAGAGCCAGTAAATTCTCAGGATGTGTTGTTGCAGTACATGCAGTACGAGCACGTTGACCGGTGTAAAACACTTATTAATTGAAATCTAAATCAAGCTACGATATTAGGGGCGGACCATTAGATCTTGGGAGGGGGTGGTCAAAAACAGAAAAAAAATTCAGAGCAGAAAGTTTGGAAAAAAATCTTCAAACTAGTTTGCAAAATAAAAAAATAAATAAATAAGAATACAAATGCGTAAAAAAAATCTCCAAAAATCTTACTGGTAAAAAATCTGCAAAAATCTTTACTTGATAATGTTCAAAAAATTGCGGTTTGACTTAAATTGGAATAATTATGTCCTTTTTAAAAAAACCGTGGTTGCGGAGAAGTCAAATCTCTTTCGACAAATATTTGATATCGTGCGTTCACGGCTTGGCAGAGTAACTTCGTCTCTTTTTTTTGGTCTTTCACATTCGCATGCAAAGGAATGAATCTGAAGTTTGCGCCGTCCGACAGAAGTTAACAGCATGCAATCAAAGAAAATTACCTGCGTTTTTGAAAGTGCCGTATGTCATTAGTTAATGTAACTCGCATGAAACAAAGTAATTAATATGATGAGTCTCAAAGGCGGCGTTGCATCTTTAAAAGAAGGTTTCGAAAGCAAGGGGTACCTTAACTTATTTTGTCCACTATATTCTCGCTACAACATTTGAAATTTCCATAGCAGATGTTGTGTAGACGTTCAGCGTAAGAATTTGCAACTGCTAGGAAAGTCATGACTTGTGTAACATGAGGCGATTAAATTTCACAGGACTTTCCATTATCTAGAAATAACAGGTTAGGCACCATCTTTCTTTTTTGTGGAGTGCAAGTTTTGAAAGAAAGTGAAAATGAGTTCTATACCTTCAGATGAAGGATATAACTGTGTTTCAGCGCATCGCCACCTCGTGTTGGCGCGTAAGGAGCCATGTAGACTGCCGATGCAGCGGCGATGAGTGCGGCGAAGACCAGACAACGCATTTTTTTCAGCTCTGCAACCAGGAGAAAGAAAGCGTGATAAAATTATACAATAATATGGCTTAAAGGTTAAAAGCGGTCTTACATTTAACTCAGGATAATATGTGAAATTCATTACCTTTTGTTCTGAAATGCAAACATTTGTTACTATTTAGACAAAAAGGCATCATTAATGCGAAGAAGTGTGCTTGCCAACATATTGTATCATGTATAATATACGTATGTGAAAAACATTCCGACAAACGAATTCTCGCCCGGAGTTAAATCTACTTCAAGTTGCAATTAATGATGTTGGATATTGTAGACACTGAATTGAGCACGAGGCATTTCTACATGGTCTCAGCAACGAAATATAAGAAACTGTATTCTACAGACAGATACCACTCATACGTGAATAAAAGCCAGGGATTTTACAGAAACTTGCCCCAAGAAGGGAGAGCGCACTTCTCCTGAAAGCACCCACAATATCAAATTTATGTTACTTTACATTGCATGGCTCTTATACAAGATCATAGCATAGACCTATTTGAAAAACATGTGAGGGCCTGTAACGACAGGATTCAGGATGTAATAATTTTTTGTGACTCAATTAAACATAATTATGGACAAAACTCATAGGTTAAATAGAAATATCCTGTTAATCATGCGTATTGGCTTTAATGATATGATAGATGCCTGAGAAGTTTTTTTTTCTGATTTAAGGCATATCAGTTCCAGGCTGAAGTCCCTTTTGACTATCAACGCTCATTTTTAAAGAGTCTGGTATTTTATGAGCGAATGCTTGTCAGAGCTTCTTCAATTTTTTTGATGAATTTTTTTGCAAAATTAGTTTCTTGTCCGCTGTGCGGTTTTGAAGCTCTAAACTGACCAATATACTTGCAAATTTAGGAAAATGGATGAAAATATAAGATGTCTCTAAGACTTACCTGTATCGTTCAACTACGCAAGCCAAAGTACTGACCATGGGGCGTGTGTCATCCTAAGTATAAGACTTTATCAACGCTGATCTGTTGCCAACTGTGGCGATTACACATCGATCATCGCCGTCCAGTTTGTTTCTGATGTGGCTTATCAAAACATCAATCATGGCACATTTTGGGTTTCTCAGTAAACACATTATTCAGTGGCACTTGCTAGCTTGCCAATTTTCAATTTCATGATGACAGAAATTTTTAATCGCCTTGGCGATACTGTAAAAACATGGAAGTCGGATTTAAAAAAACGGTAATTGTCGTAAGAGACAAGTACAGCTACCGTTGTCTGACAAGGTTGTTACGAACTGGTAGGAACAATACGGGGATACGATAAGAGAAAAGCAAACACATCAGGTATATATCTTGCGGATATAGTTCACTTAACATTTGACGTTTCTCACGGAAAATCACCGATTGTCAAAAAGAGATAGAAACCTCGCCTCGCTTTGCAAGGCTCTGGGTGATGAGTGTCACTAAAATGTGTGTTCCAACGTTGGGTGTATTGGTGCACACGACATGCAGACCTTGTCCGTGTGCGTCAGTCTCATGTGGCTATTACACTTAAGGGATGTATACTGACCAACACACACATACACACACATGCATACACACATGCATACACACACATACACGCTCTCTCATTTACTTTAAGATAATGATACTGACCAACTGTTTGTCTGTCTGACTCCGTCTCATTTACTTTTCGATAATGATAATGACCGCCACGCTGTCTGTCTGTCTGTCTGTCTGTCTGTCTGTCTGTCTGTCTGTCTCTCTCTCTCTCTGTCTGTCTGTCTGTCTGTCTGTCTGTCTGTCTGTCTGTCTGTCTGTCTGTCTCTCTCTCTCTCTCTCTCTCTCTCTCTCTCTCTCTCTCTCTCTCTCTCTCTCTCTCTCTCTCTCTCTCTCTCTCTCTGTGCACGGTGGCCCTCTAGTCTATGGTCTTTATTTGCATACTGACGGCCAAGAGAACTGGCATTTTAAACTTCCTTGTCAACTCATTTATTCATGTAAATGATTTGAGTCGCACTATAATTAATGGAAAATTGGGCTATTCAGTGTTTTTACCCGGAAAGGTGCAGTAAATTTTAGGTGATAACTTTTTTGTGTGCCCAAAGATAGACTTATAGATCACAACTCTGGCACGAGCAAGCCGATGTCCAAATTGGTCAGGTAAGTTGAAAATAAGTGGTCAGTGAATTGACACTTTTCACAGGTACAACAAACATTTTGTGATAGTTTTAAGTATCGTATACTGTATAAATTAATGAGAGTTTTTTCCTATAACATTAATAGGTCTTTTAATCATAACTGACGACTAATAATTAATTAATTAGTAATTGACATCATATCTCGTTCGTCTAAATGGGAGAAATACTCAACAGGTACGTGTGCCTTTCTTATCAAGCTGAATCAATAATATCACCGGATTTTGTATCTTGTTTGTTTTCCCCGACAGGGGTGCGATACGCGTAAGTGTTTGGGAAGCTTTAGAATAAAGAAAGTCAGTCACCTAATTGATAAAATGTCTCATATTAACATCCCTCGAGGCTGATTACTTAAAGACTTACTACTAACCGACGGAACAAATAAGTACATTAATAAACAGACAAAAAAGACATAATCTGGCTGAAAAATTACAAAAGTAGATAAATAAATACATATCCCGCGAACGCTGCTATCATATAGTTGACCTGCTTTCCCATTAAGTTATCAAAATTTTTCTCCTATCATTTTAATATCACATTCATCAAGACCAATCTATGCGATGACGAAACGTTTTTTTTCAAACCCAGCCGAGTCATCTCTGCCCGTGTTGATCTTACAGTACAAATATTTTTTTCTAATTTTTCTGAAATGTGTTTTTCTTGTTGTTGTCTTTCGTTCCTTGCAGACTAGGAGTCATTTTGGAAATTTGAAGACTGGACGAAAAAATGCGAGTAGGTCACGTACTGTTTTGCTCGTATTTCAAGGAATACGAGTTGAGGTACCAGTCTGGATCGTAATGCTTTCAGTAACTGAAGCTAACTCACAAATGTTGATTGTAGCACCACTTTAGATCTCTATCACAAGATTGCAACCGTGACGTTCCATGTCTCGAATTCTAAGTCTACAGAGTACATTATCTACAAATTTATACACTTTTCTAATATTACATAAATACAAAATTATCGTAATTGTACAATTGTCATCACATGGGAATTTCCGTCTTTAGGACTTTTATAGTTCAGGGCATAAAAACACTCGACAAATTTTGAGTCCTTGTGCTTCCATTCTGTGACCAATGAGGAGGTTCGTATTCGTCTGCCCATACCCGACCACCAGAACTTTGGAAGTTCCAGAGTGGATTGATTTTGTAAATTATAATACTGATTCTTACGATTTTTTTCCCAAGTCAGACATTCATTTCGATTGCGTGAGAAATATCGGCTGCTATATTGCATTTGTTAACGATGCAACCAAGTTGACGAAGTAAGAGAGCTTTCATAGTCACACGTAAATTATTAAGCGTACGTCTGACGGCAGCGTAGTGGCGCATGCGTATCCGTGCTAACGTGTGCGGCGGTCGCGAAAATTTTGTAATATAATTGTTTCAAGGAATGGTGCAAAGGTCGTTAAATTTTCGCCTAAAATTGATGTCTTTACGTGACGACTATTTTAAATCATCCTAGAAATGAATTTTGTTTGATACAGTTGTTATGAGGTTGTAATTAAATCATGATCAAAGTGAGATAAAGGTCGAGTGAGGCTACAACATTTCGTTCGTGTTTGGAAATCCTAGCAAGTACTTCCTGTACTGGTGCAATCTCTACAAAATATTCTCATAATATCAAATATGTTGGCTAATTTACTCTGACACTTAACGAGTGGCTTGCCAAAGTTCACAGAAGACACCAAGAAAAGCCAAAAATACACACATTTAGAAGTGTCGTTTTAGCTTTCCGAAGCTCTGTACAACTCGGTCGCGAAGGTTGGGTATCACGCTGCAAAGACGTCACGCGTAAGTATTGAACGTACCGTACCGTACCAGAGGGGTTTAGTCACACGTAAATTGCGTTCCATAATGTACGGTGAGCGTCTTTGTCACGTGATCACCGGACGTCGAGTACGTGTGGCACACTTTTAAGTGACCTTACCCACAATTCTCCATGATCAGTACACACGGAGATCGCTCATTGAACTGAAGCAAATTTCTTGCTTGGTCCATATCTCGAAATACTGACAGCATTTTTTTTGATAGTCAAAATTCTTATTTCCCAACTGTGAATAATGAGAAGATCAACCCTTTTCCACAGAGGAGATAGCAATTTTGTAAGTTTGTCAACATATATATATATATATTTACAGCGATACACAATATTTCCAAGAAAAGTAAGGGAATAATTTGCATCTGTTTTTGAAAAAGAAAGGGTGTTGTTTCTCTTGAATGCTCATGACAAATGAAATGATCATATCTCTGACAGGTGGTATGATGAAACCATCTCCGTGCAGCTGATAACATTATCCCTCTGTTTATTTGCATCCTTTTTACTGATGTCCTGATACCAACTGTGGTGATAAAGAAAAAAACGGGTCAATCGGAACTGTGTACTTTGTATCCATCCAACTCTCAGATTGGTTCCAGGGTGTTCCATTCTCTGAGTGAAATGCATTTCGTTACGGTCCATTGATTCCCCGGATGATATCAGTGATGTCAACTCCTTTGTTTGCATGCATTGCAACACTTAAATCCAGGCATTCAATATCATCAATAAAATCGATATGCACGGTGTCGGTGAGAATGCTATAACGGAAGCCGTACACTCTCGTGGTTTAGAGTATATTGATGTCGACAATGAGTAAATTTGACTTGCCAGAAGTTATTGAGACAAGTGACCCATAATCTCTTTATCGATTTGGACTATTTCACACTAGTCATTCAAATGTTGGTTTTCAAGTACGGCAGCATCTTGGATGTTTAAAGTGATAAACTACACCCAGCGACGGTTTGCAACGAGATTTCCACCTGTCCTCGACATATGTGCACAAGCGAGTTCATATATGGTGTGGACCTGTCAAAATCAAGTGGCATGCCCATTGCTGAGGTGTTTTATTGCTATTATATCATAATATTAAATTGAAATGCTGGCATGAAACGTCAAAATGGAAATTTTTCTCTGGCTGAGAGCTCGTACCTGTTTCGACCCTGCTATATTGCAAATATAGCATGGTTATTTCCACGTCTTCGAGTTATTTACACCATCAATACACTGGTATGGTAGAATACTTGTTCCTTGACGGCATACTGTTTACCACTTCAGTTATTTCGCTATGTATCCCCAGCAGAATAGGAACTGCGTGTTTCCTGTAGGCTAAGGCGCTTTAAATAAAATTCTTTGTTTGCCGTCAGCGTGCTGGTAGGTTTTCAAAGAAAATTAAGAAAATCAAGAAACACAATGTAAAATTATTACAAATAAAAAATAGTATTTTTCGAAAGGAAACCAAATAATAATCGAGCTTATGTAATACACTTGTGCTTTTTTGTGTGTGTTTGTTTTTTTCCCTGGCTGGCCAGAAGGTTTTTCAAAAATTAAAGGACGGCAAACAAATAATTTCTTTACATGGCCTAGACATGCGCACATCAACAGGCGGACGTCGGAGCATCTAAAAAAGGGGAGAAAACTATTCCTCACAATTTGGAATGCAAAGTTCATCATCATCTGAACAAAATTGAAGTAGGTGTACCCACTGGTAGGTCGACTTCTATTGCTATTCGACAAACTTTTAAGGGGAAAACAAAATTGAAGAAAATCGAGGAAAAGATGAGAAAAACTCATTTAAATATAATGTTTTATGCCACTTTTTACAGACCAAAACCGAAAATTAATTGATATATTCACAAAACACGAAAAGAGTAGCCCGAAACTTGTATATCCCAATTTTATCACCATTTGTAAGAAAAGTCAATGCGGTCATCCTATGAACTGAATTTGAGTGCTGGTTTGACAAACATTTTTAGAGAAATCATAATTAAAAAAAAATACAAAAATTGAGAATAAATTATGAAAACTTTAAATATGCATATATTTTCTTTTAATCGAACAAAACTGAAAAAAAGTCAAGTTTACTTGCTATAAGGCTATTTGTGGCAGTCGATGAACGTTTTCAGAGAAGAACAGTTTGAAGTAAGTCGACTGAGATATTGATATAATTCTAAAATATTTACATATGCAAATTTCACAGTAGTTTTCATAACAGCGTCTCAAAGAAGCTACACGTCTAATTTAGTACCTGACAAATTAGCGGTGACAGAGAAGAAGCTATTTGACGTAAAATAAAACAGCCTCAAAAATGTGCATATGCAAATTTTCATATCATTTGGACAAATCCAAGTCCGCTCATACTGAGCGATTTGTCGACCAAAAGTGAGAGATTTCTGAGTAGCTATCTCAGCGAAGAAGTGGGTGCATAGTTGACCGCAGACAACGGACGATGACGGACAATCAACCTATCTGAATAGCTCCGCGTCTCTGACAGCGAAGATGAAAAGGTTGATAAGACACGCATGCGCTACCCGCTTCTATCATATCTAATAATTTATACACAGAGTAGCAAGTCAGAGATTATTATTAAATATATGTTGAAGAAGGAGGTCGTGTGATCACTGCTGCAAAGTTGGTACACTGTGAGGTGACAATGGATTCTATCTCCGTACAAGGAGTAAAAAAAACTACAGCTGAAACACAGTCATGATAGAAAACGATATCTAATAAGTAGCAGGGTCACGTGGCCACCAGAAAATTGTGGCTGATTTTGGTCTGGTACCTTCAGATTGGAATCGGCGGAGGTAGATAAGACCGACTGGGACAAAAATAGTCTGGCTTGCGTCATTCACTATTACTCTGTGGTGGAGTTTGTCTCAAAATTTCCAAAGTCGAGATATCTACTCGCATTGTCGTTGACTATATGGCTGAGCCAAGGTACGTGCGGAAGCTATTAGGGGTGTTATTGAACTCGTAATGTTTAGGCATATTTTGACAGATTGCTATAACAAAGAACACAAAAGATGTAATTGTGATATTGAAAGGGACACGATTTTGGGATTTTTGGATCGATTGGAAATAAAGACGCTGACGTACTAAAGCTTGTATGTGTAAAGAAAGAACGAGAAAATGGGAATATAAGCGAGACTGGGAATCAGACGGCCTTTAATGTTTAACTGCCTATAATAGGTGGCGTCACGACTCAAAAATTTACCATTTTCCATTTCTGCTCTGATTCCTCCTCGAAGTTTTCAAAATGAGATGATTTTAGAGGAAGACGCAGATAAGAGGGAAATTACCGACAAAGGTAATCTAGCAGTGACAATTCCGGGCTTTGGATCAATTATTAAATCGATTCGTTGATATTGCAATTACTCAGTTATTCATGATCAGCGTTAATAAAAAAAGAAACTGGGTAATTTATGCAATTTGAAAAGCGAACCAAAACACACGGTTTACTACATTTAAAAAAGATATTAATCGTCTTTGGCTATTTTGGCGATTGCTTTATGAGTTCCCTCGGTAATCCCTGAATCTAAATGAAAGGAACAAAAAACTCTTCACAAGTCACCCGAGGCAATGGTATAATAAAAGCGCCACCATTGATTGCAGTTTGCAAGCCGTGCTGTGTTCAAGGGCTACTCCTGCAGGCTGGCGGCACTCCAGACACGGCTTAGGGCACTGTTACAACTTATCAGAAATATGTTATTTACGTCTGTCGTGTTCCCGTGAGGACATTTATCTTTACTGCCTTGAAGTGAAAGTGAACTGTACTGTAGCTAAAATAATTTATACGCTTGTGATTTTAATAGCATCGCCAAACCAAGGTATTCAACAAACAATCATGTTTTTGTGACACACCTCGTCCGAATTCTTCGCCGGAAATTCGTAACCTAGCGGCCATGTGGGATTCGTCAGTTTTGGCGCTGGTTTCGTAATGTTATCAAAATAACAGGTGTATACGTATGGCTTGCCGATAAAATCTCAACTATTACCTTTCACGCAGGTTCAACCTTGCACCACTTGCGATCAAAGAAGTTCGATACATGAATAAAAGGAGAAGGACGAGGAATGCTTTCCGTCGAACACACAAGTGCCATTTGTCATTGCATGTGCTTTCACATTTAAAAAACAGGAGAGAGAGAGAGAGAGAGAGAGAGAGAGAGAGAGAGAGAGAGAGAGAGAGAGAGAGAGAGAGAGAGAGAGAGAGAGAGAGAGAGAGAGAGAGAGAGAGAGACAGACTGACAGACAGGGAGGAACTAAGAACGAGAATATTGTTACGAAAACGTTTAACATATTTGACAGTCAATAAGTGTTATTTTACATATAGATACAGAAATGCATTCATGCATGCATGCAACACATGCATGTGCAATGTCATACATGCACTTCATTATCACATGAACTGGCCCGTATCTCCACCTGTGTGATGTACACCAGCACAGATAAGAAATCCATATTACCCCTGTTGTACGTCATCAACCGGAACTTTTTTCCTGCAATGGTACCGTTCGTACGTGCACATCGCGACACAGACCGATTTGTCGTGATCAATGCCGTGCTCTCATGGCATTTTGACAAAAAGGTGACCCGATAAATCCAGATACGGAAACATAGAAGGCATGCCCAACGAAATTTCGAGTCGCTAAAGCTTTTCCTATTCCCAAGAATCGAATGAGGATACCGTCGATAGTTTGGCTCAGTAACGTCACGGCTCCAGTCGCAAGGCTCAATGTGGACGTCATCGTACCTGGCGATCGCCAAGCGACGTCGTACCTGGCAATCCCGGTTGGCGATAAACCTGAAAGATACACCTCAACGAAAGTTCAACTTAATAAATGAATACTGTATAAACTTCGGGAAAGCGAGATAGAAGGCACAAATATCGACGAACAACGATAAATTTCCTTCATCACACAAATACTATTCCGTTGTTTCTCGATCGGAAGCTGTCGAACTGTAGCGTAAACTCTGCAGTGCAGCGCTGTAGAATCCGATGCATTTCGAAAGTTGACTCGGACAACACTCACAACAGAACAGAGTTCCCGTCAAGTAACAAAATTGGAAAGTACCTACGGGCGATATATGTGTCACAGCAAATATCAAAGTCCGTATGACGAAAACATTGACGACTGAGATGGCCACCGGCGGAGACCGGTGACGGCAGTGCCCACTACAAGCGTACACTGTGTGTGTCATCGATCTGAAACTTCGGGCTCGCCAAGGCCGTAAACTTGTGATATTTTAAAAGCCACAGCATCTGTAAGAATGATAATTACTGTTTCGATCGTGCCGTTGCATTCGCTTTATAAATATAATTCTAAATATTCTAAATAACTCAAAATACTATCGTTATCCGTCGCCAGCGCGGTGAAAGCTATGTCCGCCGATGGCAGACTTGCCTTGGCATCGGTCCAGCGCGAGACAATGATTGACACGCGCACGTGACCGAATCCGTATGTCTGATTGGTGGAGATACCATTCCATGTATCAAATTTTTAGCGTAATGGGATTTATGAATGAAAGTATACCTGTAAACATTTGCACATCTCCTGGGTGACGGACCGCTTTACTCATTAAATGTAAGTAATCCGCGTAAATAAAACACAAAATCGCGATAAAAATCATGCAATTTGTTACAATAATTTTGATCCATCCACATCAAAGAAAAATAAGAAGACTGTTCATGTGATAAATATATAATCCCATGGAATTTTTCTCTGTTTGACGTCATCGTATACTCGTGTTTTTCGCGGAGCCGCACAACTTCTCGCCTTCGGCTCGAAGTTGTACGGCTCCGCGTAAAACACTCGTATACGATGACGTCAAACAGAGAAAAATACCATGGGATTATATATATATAAATACAATGTCATACATGCATATAGAATGCCATACCTGCATATACCAAAACGGGTATGATATGATGATGTCAGATATCTGGATAAGAGAAAACCCATCCGGTTTTTGTACGATTTGGGGTTCAACATACTTTGTTACAAGTCGACCACCCCGTCTCCAATGTAATTTGCCTGTCAAGCTTCCAAGAGGTTCCATGGTGCCCTATAGACTTGGTTCCATAAGGTTCTCTGTAGGACTACAATTATTGACACAATTGACAGCACTTCTTCGTGTGTCCCAAGACCAGAAACACAATGTCAGAAAGGGTTTAGCAACCAGGAATATTTTAATTAAACTCTGGCACACTTACTGATGTTTGGAATTGCGTCTATGTCATTAACCCTGTATGGAGAGATGAGGCATTGAGTAGGTTGGCAGTCAGAGTTTGTAAATTTTCTATTGGGAGAAGTTTGTACATGCGTTTCCTGGCTGTCGTCTGACAAAGATAATAGACTTCTGTTCTTATACATTGTATCTATAAGGGCAGTGTGCTTGCAGGATAATGGACGCGGAACTCACCATCTAGTCAACCAGACACATTTGTTTGGAGCACGCGATAACTGCACAATCGGTCGTGTCACACACTGGAAAGTAGGAGCTGTTGTATCGAACTAAGCAGCCACGCGGGATATTTTTAGGTCTGCTATACCAGTGATAGGCCAAAATGTACGCAGGACTGCATTGCATGGTACAAGTGTGATAACCACTGACTCTCTCCACACCTCCGCACCCTCTTGCAGGGTTCTAGCTTATAATAATCTAAGCCAGTAAGTAGTACTTAGTATCCTCGGCGATTCTTTGCCGGAAACTCCTAAATAGTGGTGCTATGTTGTTAGAACGACAAACAACAACAACAACAACAACAACAACAACAAGGCCACGGTCATACTGCAAGAGTAAAGTCAATGTCACTGATATCAAGTTAGTATCGGAAGTGTTCATATACCAATTAAATCTCATACAGAACCTTCCATTGTCTTTTAGCTCAGACAATGATCACAATTTGTGGTATTTGCTGTCTGAGTTTTTATTGCATTCAAAACTAACAAATTATTACAAAGATAAAACAATGAAAAATAGATAAAAAAACATAATAAATGAAACGATACATCAACAAATCAATAAATTAACAAATAAACAAACACATCAATAACAATAAATAAATAAATAAATAAATAAATAAATAAATAAATAAATAAATTACTAAAAGATCTGTCGACTGATATTGTCAGAGAGTTTTATTTTTCTCTCAAGCCACTGGAGGATCAAATTAAATTTCTCCTTTACTCGACAACTTTTTTTCCATAGATTCTCCATCTCACAAATATCGAATGATTCTCAGTGCGTTGCCCGATGCTTTGAGCACAATATCTTCACTTTCGCATTGGCTTTTTCTAGGATGGGCGGGGGCATGACGTGTAGGGTTTATAGGGAGGGGATAAGAAGAAGATAAGGAGAGAAGATAAGATAAGAAGAAAAAAATATTGATTTGCTTTACATGGAAGCGTACAATCAATAAGGAAATAAAAATACGACAAATCTAATGCAGCAAAGTCCATGACGTTACCCTGTGATATCAATTCAGCAGTTGACGGAAATGGGTCAGTGACAACATAACTCACTAACCGAGGGAAATTGTGTATTGCAAAGTACAGGTCAACAATTCAACTCAAAAAGCCTACTAAAACAACCGGCAAATTGTTCACCGTGAAGGAGATAAATATGTAAAAACTGCAATAAACCTCTAAAATAAGTTGTATAGTAATCATGACCTAAATGTAAACGCAATTATATGCAAATGAGGTTAGTAACAGTGTTCAGTGTATTTCAAACACTTCGCCGCTTGGCCGTGTAGAGAAAATTATTAGTTTGCCGTAATTATCGCTTTTGAAAAACCTGCCAGCCCGGGAAAATAACGAACAGAGACAAAAACACCAGTATTAAAGATAAGCTCATTTTTTCTTGGTTTCTTTTGGAAAAATAATATTTTCATTTGTTAACATCGACTTTGTTTTTTTTTAAATTTTCTCTGAAAACCTACCAGCACGCGGACGGCAAACAAAGACTTTTATTTAAAATGTCTGAACGCGACGGAGTTTCTGAAGCTTCCCGATCAAAGGTGACCGGTGGCCAGCCGATGGGCGTAATCGCTGCCTTCTGTAATTTTTAAAGTCTCACTTCTTGCTGGAGTAAAGGTAAGCCACGAATTACTGACATACACGGCAGTGTTTTGAATCAGACTGGACAAAACATAACCTTACACGTACGTGTAATCACTAGAACAGCCTGTTTTTCTATCAAGTTGTGTGGATTTGGGGTTTGTCGAGCGAGGCCTAAAACCTTTTAAAGTCACGGCAGAATAACAGTAATATATTGGAATGTTGGTCATTCTTCGACTGGTTTAAACTTATTATTGGCATCGGTGATTCATCGCAACGGTAAAATAGCCAACGGTGATCATTATGAATTCTTGAAGTGCGAGCATGCGATTTTCCTTTGCACGGAAGCAGACATTGATTTTAAGCAAATTAGACTGACACACCAGGAAGTTAATTTTGTAGCCTGTACTATGTCTAATAGTGTGTCAGACAAGGCTTTAAGGTAGAACGCGCCTCGGGGACAGATATTCGGACTCTCAAACTTTTACAATTCTTTTCTGATATACCACTTGTTGGGGTTCATTTTAAAGCTCTTGGTGTTAAAAAAACTTTTCACCGGCTTAGTTTTTTTAGAAAATCCAAAATTTTATTTTTTTCTCCATAAAGTTAACAAAGGGATAGCGGGAATTTTGAAGTTTAAACATCCGTCTAAGATTTTCTAGTACTAACATTTGCATTTGTGATTTTTATTCTTGATTTAGTAAGAGGATGGCTGAAGTTTAAGTCTTTCACTTTCGAGGTGCATACTACTATTATTTGGTTTATACGTAGCTGGTGTCATTAAGCATAATTATGTACAGCTCGTTGTCTCGAAGTTATCCATCACACGCGTCAAGGAACGTGGAACTTTTGGTATAGAGTATAGGAGTTTTTTAAGACTACACCCCCAGGTCATTGCCTTGTTACCGTTCGCTGGAACCAGCGCTGAGACAAAACTAATAAAATGTAATTATAACACAATGATAGCCCGCGAAGACAAGTTTGGGCGCAGCTGTGTGCAGTAACCTTTGAACACACTGGCTATCAGGGTCATAAAGTCCAAATAGTTAAGTGGACGTGTCGCTTTATTGACTTCAAATACTTTAGGAGTTTGATAAACAATGTCGGCAGTAGATAAGGCCACCCGTAGTTTCCCTGCAGTCATACGTCCCATAACATGAACTTAAGCTTTTTGACAGAAAGTGAGAGAGAGATTGTTGCCTGCAGACTTACATTTATTTAGTTCATCCGTGTCAGTTACTACTTGCGCATCAAATAGATGTTGAACTTCGATTTGTCCAATTAATCGCACGGTGGCCGCACAAATTACAATAATGTAATGCCCGTGCTCATCATACATAATATGGGGCCGCGGGATTCACGTTCACTTGAAATAATACCTGACTATAACTAGCATTTTTCATCCATAAACGATTTTATCCCTGAGACTTTGAAATCGTAAATCACAACCGGCGAATAAATCAGTTCCTTCAGTCACATTGACGTCCGTGAATAATAGAAGTGTAAACAAGTGAACTAGGAGGTGTGGTAGGCAGTTTCCAGATTTATGTTGTTGTTATTTCTGTCGTACCTTTTCGCGAGTTCGGACCTGGGAACACGTATGCAAGGCTATTGCATCAAGTAGCAACTTTTCATACGTATCAAGGGTTCAACATATTATTTTCTTCCGAGGTGATGTGCGCCTGAAAGGTGAAGGCTTAAATCTTTGCTCAGACCTTCTTCAAGAAAACTTTCAATCATTATTTTTCACAATCAAGAATAAAAATCAAGAGTCATTGTGCAAAGTTTGGAAGCAGGGAAACAAATTGTCTAACATTTGCCGATATTTTGAAATCAAAAATGGCCGCCATCTCTGTGTTAACACAATGGAGAAAAAATTCGATTTTAGCAAAAAAGACGGTGAGAGAACTTTTCGTACTCTAAGAACTTTAAAATGAGTCCCCACAAATGGTACACCAGAACAAAAAATTGAGCGCACGAATATCTGTCCCTGGTGTATTCTAACTTAACCAGGTATTTCTACTTTGTTATGTCGTCGAACAGGCTAGAGTTTCAACCTGACAAAACGACCGATCTACTCATACCGAACTCTGTGCCGTGGCGAACATCTTACTTTCCAGCTATGCATGTTTAGCTCCACTCTCAGCGACGCGGAACTTAACAAATAGGCTGATTGTCCGTCGTCATCCGTAACGCGTCCGCCCGCCCGTCATCCTAACAGTTGCCTTCTCTCTGAAACCGCATGTCCGATTGCTTGATTTGATGTGCAGTTCACTTGGGATAACCTCAGTTGAGATTGTTCAAATTGTTGTGAAATTTGCTTGTTTTTTAGGGAAATGATTGTCAGTTTTCGCCAAAAAATCTTTTAAAATCTTCTTCACAACTACAGGTCAGATAGCTTTGATATTTAGATATAGAGCCATAAGAATGACATATTTAAAATCTGTTCAAACTGTGTAGAAATATGCAAATTTCTATTAAAAGGGCATTTTTGTCATTTTTGGTCAAACATTTTTTTCACTGAAATCGCTTGTTTGACACCTTTGATATTTGGTATACAGGTTACTACAGATGAACTAAATGTGATATATTGATATTATGATGAAATCTGCAATTTTTGTCATTGTTGGTCAAAAAATGTATTTCTCAAAAAAAACTACTCGTCTGATAGCTTTCGTTGACATGTTGTTAGGGATGATCTTAATGTGATATGTTCAAATTATAATGAAGTCTTCGGTTGTGTATATTTGCCATTTTTGTCAGGCCACTGAATTGAGCTATCAAAGATTTCCACCGTCTTCATCAACACATATATCACAAATAGTCATTCTCTACATAATACAGCGGTGCTGTATCAGCCATTAGGTTGCTTGTTTTTCTTAGTATATTTTTGCATCAATTTGTGAACAAGTTCTGATAATTGAGCTGCTTTTCTGAACGATATCGCTTTTTAGTCAGTAACTGATCATCGAACGAAAGACTATTAAAGGTATAGTGTCATCTGTTCCAATTTTGCGACAGTTACCATAGAAAGAGAAAATCTAACCATCACGGGTTTTAAGCGGGTGGCCGCTTTTTAAAAACAGCGCCCTCACATGGGCATTTTGAATACCAAGTAACGCCCCTTTGACCATGTATGGGCATATTTAGATTACAGGTGACAGTATACCTTTAATTCTATACCTTTTGCACTATTGTCAGGTTTATAAGGTGACACTTTCTGTTTTTCTTTTCATTCTACTTTATTTCTATATAGCCAGTCGTCTTGTCAGCTGTCTTGAAGATTTTATTTGTAAATATGGATTCTGTTGAAGTTTGTGAAGAAATCTATGAAGCCCTTTTGCAGTGCGCTATTTGTCAGAGCCGCCTGACGCAACCAAAAGTACTGCCGCACTGCTCTCATGTCTTCTGTCGAGAATGTCTGGAAAGTATGCTCCGAGCATCGTCTGGTATATTGTTGTGTCCTACCTGCAGAGCCGACAATACTTCAGCTGTAAGGCGCCGCGGAGTCAACAGCCTTGTGGACGGCCATTTTATAAACAAGCTTGAAGAAATAGTCAACAGGCATCGGAATGGGTCTGGCAATGCGCAGCAGCGTATTCTGTTTAGCTCGACTCGCCATGGCTCAACGCCCGAGGGTCTAGCTGGCGCAAGCGACATTCGTTCAGCGGGACAGGGATTTAACAGACAAATTCCATCGCAGTATGAGTGCCCAGTGTGTTCTATGCAATTCCACGACCTGGATTTGCTTCAGTCCCATGCTGAAATGTGCACAGATGATCAATACAATTGGTTCTTCACTTGCCCAAACTGTGGTAACATGTACCCTAACGATATATTCGCAATCCAGGCTCATCTAGTCGGGTGTATGCCAGATGTATCAATAATAGGAGATGCGGACCCCCAGTACCGAGTACGAGCAGATGCACGAGACCGTCATAGGATGAATGACCATGACTGGTTCATGTACATGTGTCCTAGCTGTGATGCCACCTACGACGACATGGCCTCGATGGAAGCCCACGTGGCCATCCATCACAGACAAGAATCACTCGCTCAACGCCAAACGTCCAGGGAAGGCGAAGCCGGACGTTCGCCTTCAATACAGGGATCCCTCCACTCAAGTCATGCTACTGTGAGCTACCTTGCGAGTGCATCTCAGATCCAACAAAGGAGTGAAAATGCGACGTCAGATTCCAACAGTCACCTGTATGGTTCAATCTTTAGATCAGGATCTCTTGAGCGAGGAGATGCGCGAGAGCGCCACAGGGAGAATGGCCTTGAGTGGTGCATGTACATGTGTCCTAGCTGTGATGCCACCTACAACGACATGGCCTCAATGGAAGACCACGTGGCCATCCATCACAGGCAAGAATCACTTGCTCAGCGCCAAACGTCTTGGGAAGGCCAAGCCGGTCGTTCACCTTCGATACACGGATCCCTCAACGCAAGCGATGCCGCTGTGAACAACCTTGCAGGTACATCTCAGATTGAACAAAGGAGAGGCAATGTCCAATCGACATCAGATTCACCCAGTCATCTATCTGGTCCAATCAGTCGCACAGGATCTCTTGAGGCCAGTGACATCAACCTTGAATTTGGCCAAGGCCACTATAGACCCGCTGAACCATCTTTTTCGCGTCGCACTCTACAAAATGGGCAAGGGCCGACGTCGACTTCTCGTTTTGAATCAGAGTGGACACAAAGATTCGAAAAATGTATCATATTGTGAAGGAAATGCACGTTAAGCACAGGCGCTCCTTAGCTGGGTAGTCTGCTAAGTAGATCGATTTTCGGATCGATCTATTGATCCCGTAGTCGATATGCCCGCCACTGCAACCTAGTGAGTATTTAGGTTGCAGTGGCGGGCATATCGACTACGGGATCAATAGATCGATCCGAAAATCGATCTACTTAGCAGACTACCCAGCTAAGGAGCGCCTGTGACGTTAAGATATCTACCGCCATCTGTTCAGTCATCTTCAAATACCTAATGCAACTTCGCCAGGAGAGGGCGTTTTTTCTGCAAAGACTCTCTCTTCTCAGGCAGACTATGCTATGCCGACCTATAAACCAAGCCTTGTAGACGGGAAGATGTACTTTAGTGTGACATATCTTCCAAATTTGACAGTGACCGGAACTACTTACAGCATAACGTAGGGATGTTCACATGAACACACAACCAAGAAGACAGAACTTAGTCTGGTTCCCTGACCCATTTCCCCGGTAGAGGGCGTGGGGAAATATAGGGTCAGGTACCGGGTAGCCATCTTGAACCTGTAGACCAGTACGCGCGCACTCGGAGTATGTCATGTGGTTGCAAGCCTGTCACACGAGTACCAGTAGGACGTTCGCCCTCTATGGTCACCTCTCTCGTCCGAACATGTTATGCAGAGTTGCATTGAACTTACAAGTATTACTGGTGAGACGGCGTGTGTTTTGCCTGAAAAATTTCAATAATTTTTCTGTTTTGGTAGAGCAATTGGGTGTGAATTTATTAGAATCTTTTTTTTTCTCTGATGGTGAAACAAGACAGGAACAACAGTGACACAGGATCATGTTTTACTTTCCAAGATTTTATTCATTTCAACAATTCAAGATTACAACAAGTAACAACACAATTTTACATAATCAAACTTTCTAAGGTTAACAAAGGATGAAGAGTGAATAAAATTAACGTTTTCCTGTGGTAAAAATCTTACTTAGGGAGTTGTAATTATTTACGACCTGGGGGGAGTCTGGGGAATTTCATAGTATTCTGAAATTTCAAGTAAACCCCATGCCAACCCAAATGCATTTGAGTAACCCAGTCTCTAACACAGAAATTTTGACTGATCCCTCCCCTCCCCCCCCACTTAGACCAGTTAAATACCAAGACATGTATTTGTAACATTTACAAAACTACAGCAATAGTACAGACCTTCATATCCTGCTGGAATATCATCGGTTACCTCATGACAGTTGAAAAAGATGTGACCGGCAAAAGAAAATTCAAAGTCACAATAAAATGTAGATACAAGAGCTCATGCTGTAACCACTATCCAACCATATAGTATTGTTTACCATACAGTATTGTTTATTTTGGATGGGTATCATGACAAGGTTTCCGCTAAGATATCTGACAGGGCAGAATTTGAAAGTACAGGAGAACAGTCAGGAGGCTGGGGGGTGGGGCAGTGTCAGAGGAGTTGTACCCTCTCGTGTTGAAAATTTGAGAGATTGATGTGTGCAATAATGCAGTCTGGTGCAATATGAGAGATGTTATCAATTTGTGTAAAACTGTTAGAACACCCAACAGGGGAAAAGTGTGAGAGGCGTGTCCCCTCTGCCACGTCGGAAATTTTGAGAAATTTATGAGTTCAATGATGCAGTCTGGTGCAATATTAGGTGTTTTCTATTTGTTTTTACTAAGTAAAACTGTCAGAACACCCCAGGGGGAGAGGAAGTGACAGGGGGTGGCATTAAGAATTTTGAGAAATTGATGAAATGGTGCAATCTGAGAGGTATTTCAATTCATTTTGTACCAAAAATTGAGCAACCCCCTTCTTCTTTCCAATTTTGAACAACCTCCTTGTAGCTTTCAATTTTTTGAGTGACTACCCTCACATTCCTCTGACCCCCCCCCCAGGCCCTTATGTTAAATTACTCTAAAAGACCCATAAAAATATTCTTGATAGCCTTTAATTTGTGAACAACATGTACAGTAAAAGCGGTCAACTTTGATGCAGTCTTGCTGATTCATTTTATGAGTTTGAACTCACAATATCTACATTACTAATTCGTACTAGCTTAGCAGTCATTAAAACCCCTACAAATAGGCGTTTCAACTAGCAGCGGCCTGGTATCTCATGTAGCTGTACTGTGATAATGTTCAAGAGAATCCATAGGATAGCTAGGTGTGTGCCTCAATCAGGCAAAACAACAGTTAGCAATAATAACACAATAATAAATATCAATTTCTGCAAGTCATTTAAAAATATACCACCAAGGGCACAGTATTGCTCCTATCTGACAAACAAAAAGAGGTATTCCTATTTCCACTTATTCACTCAAAATACTATTGTGTTTGCAAAGAGTTTGAACTTTCAATTTTCATGGGCAGAATTCCGTTTAACAGCCACTTTTCAATTTTGTAGATCAACAATAAAAATTTGATGGTCCTTGCTTGAAATGTTAAGATTTACTCAGAGTTAAGTTATACACAAGTTTGTTTGTGTAAGTAAGTTTGTGTAGTGAAGTTACCTGATATTATCATTCATCACTCATCTATTCAATATACACATGATTTCACTCGGCTGCCTTCATCTTTGTGAAGATTTACTTAATTAAGTGATACCATGACAGGTTTTTTTGTTTATGTAACATAATGATTGGAACTGATACAAATAAACTGGAGTCTGTTTTATTGGTATGGTGCATCTTGCCATATACCTTCTTGTGGATTGAAATCCCTCATCAGTGTATGGGGTTTCCTCCATGAAATATTTGCTAAAGTTGATCCACTACATAAAACATAAGCTCACAACTTTTTTCTAGATCATATTTCACTACAAATTGGCATCAAATAAAACTACATATTTTCAGTGTCTTCAAAATTGATTTACAAGGTATTCCGGGTTGGAATAGGTCATTCAAGCTTGCGGACTAATATATTGGCTCCAAAAACAAAAAATCATTGGTTCCCCCAGTTTGAAAAATGATTTGGCTTAGGTAGTCTCCAGGGATTTTTATAAGAAAATGCAAAGCTATCAGATAAACACCAATGAGACAAAAGCACTTTTTGACCGAAATTGACAAAAATTGCTCCAAAAATACAAAATTTTGCATTTTCTCACTGTATAAAAATATCTGACTTAAGTCATCCTAAGGACCTGTATACTGAATATCAAAAAGTCTGACAAGGAGTCTGAAAAAAGATTGCGTTGAAACAAGAAAAAAACAAAAAACAATGACAAAAATATCCAAAATCAAAGTTGCATATCTTGGCACGATTTTACAAAATCTTATTGCTGCCATCCTAAGGGACATGTATAATCAATATTAATGTGTCTGACCAGAACTTTTGAATGATATTTTTGGTTAAATATGACAATAATTGCCTTAAAATTTAAGTTTTAAAATATTTCATAACAATATGAACAAATGTCAATAAGGTTATCCCTGCAGAACAGTATCTTTAGATTTCTGTGGCAATACTAGAGTTTATTTGCTTCTTCAAGCATAACCATTCTTTTCCTTGACATAAGGTAAACTTCAGCCTCCTCCAACAACACAATTGTGATGTACTCTACAACAAACCTGAGTGAGAAAAATAGAAATATAGATATACTATAATACATTTTTGTATATTAAAATGCTATGCTGACAAGCTAAATATTGATTTTCTTAGCAATCTTTTTGTAGTAAAATAAACAACTTACAGTGGACAAATATAAATAATGAAAATAATATCAAAAGTAAGCATTACAGGCCCTCTAAATTTTTGAGAGTTGTAATATAATAACTTACACAATTATCCCAAAACCATTCACAGGATACAGCTCAAGTTGTAACTACAAAATGGTACACCAATGTGAGTAGCAACATATGAACATAATACCCTACTTACATTGACGTTTCTTTCACATTCCTCTTCCATCTGTTGTTAAGGCAGTGTCATATCATTCAAAGATACTGTCAAAACAAACAGAAATCCATTATTACATCAGAATGAATAAACACTGTTAACAGACGTTTCATATTAAAAAGTATTCTTTTTTTAATACTCTCTGTTTTCAACAGACATGCCATAAACCTTCAAAAGACACAGTTTATGTTTTACTTTGCATATAAAAATGATATTAGTCTTGCAATGGTTATGTATAAGTGGAGCTGACAACAGTTGCCCCAAATGGGCAGTGACACATATGATTTGAATAAAATATCACTTTTAACATGGTCGTCATTTCCTTCTTTTGGCAGGTTACATCTGAACATATTTTACAGTACATGATCCTCATACAAATTAAAATGCCTCTTATTCAAAATGTAAGAACTTTATTGCCAATCAAAAAAAGTTTTGTTTAACAACATTTACAGAAAATAATGTGAAAATTAAAGAAAGTTTGACCAAGTCAGTATGGAGTTAAATTGTTTGGAAATCTTGAAATTGGAAGAATAGTGAAGCCAGGAAATTGGGTGATTTGCAAACATTTGCAAAAATTAACACTTCTTTATCAAGCAACCTACAACTGCTTGACTGCCTTGAAGATGAACCCAAATAATAATATTTTAATCTTGGGTTAACAATTTCATTAAATTAAATGAATGTCTACAAAAAAGTGATTTTGGTGCAAAATACCCTGTGTTAGCAAGTTTTATACCACTGCAACGTCTCTGAGCAACCAGGTGACACATTCTGACTCAGCATGATCTAACAGCAGATTCCTGCATAAAATTTTGATTTGAAAACTTGAATCACTTTTTAATAGCATAAAAAGAGCAAAACCAAGGAGAAACTTAGATGACAAAGCCTTATAAGGGAAAGAGAGATGTACCACATGACTCCATGCAACCAGGTGACACATTGTGACTCAGCATGCTCCTAAAGCAGACGACTGCATAAAATTTTGATTTTGAATCACTTGTAATAGTATAAAAAGAGCAAAACCAATGAGAAAACTTAGCATTCACAGCCTTAGCACAGTAAGAGAGATGCACCAGAGTGTCCGTGCAACCAGGTGACACATGGTGACTCAGCATACTAAAAATGCAGTTCCTGCAAAAAATTTAGATTAGACAACTTAAATCAGTTGGCGATAGCATAGAAAGATGAAAACCACTGGGAAAACTTAGAAGTCACAGCCATAGCACACTAAGAGAGATGCGCCGGAGTGTCCGTGCAACCAGGTGACACATGGTGACTCAGCATACTAAAAATGCAGTTCCTGCAAAAAATTTAGATTAGACAACTTAAATCAGTTGGCGATAGCATAGAAAGATGAAAACCAATGAGAAAACTTAGAAGTCACAGCCTTAGCACAGTAAGAGAGATGCACCAGAGTGTCCGTGCAACCAGGTGACACATGGTGACTAGCATACTCCAAATGCAGATTCTGCAAAAAAATTTGATTAGACAACTTAATCAGTTGGCCATAGCATAGAAAGATGAAAACCAATGAGAAAACTTAGCATCCACAGCCTTAGCACACTAAGAGAGATGCGCCAGAATGTCCATGCAACCAGGTTACACATTGTGACTCAGGATACTCAAAATGCAGTTCCTGCAAATAATTTAATTAGACAACTTAAATCAATTAGTGATAGCATAGAAAGATGAAAACCAATGAGAAAACTTAGAAGTCACAGCCTTAGCACAGTAAGAGAGATGCACCAGAGCGTCCGTGCAACCAGTGGACACATGGTGACTAGCATACTCCAAATGCAGATTCTGCAAAAATTTGATTAGACAACTTAAATCAGTTGGCGATAGCACAGAAAGATGATAAACCACTGGAAAACTTAGAAGTCACAGCCATAGCACACTAAGAGAGATGCGCCGGAGTGTCCGTGCAACCAGGTGACACATGGTGACTCAGCATACTAAAAATGCAGTTCCTGCAAAAAATTTAGATTAGACAACTTAAATCAGTTGGCGATAGCATAGAAAGATGAAAACCAATGAGAAAACTTAGAAGTCACAGCCTTAGCACAGTAAGAGAGATGCGCCGGAGTGTCCGTGCAACCAGGTGACACATGGTGACTCAGCATACTAAAAATGCAGTTCCTGCAAAATATTTAGATTAGACAACTTAAATCAGTTGGCGATAGCATAGAAAGATGAAAACCAATGAGAAAACTTAGCATCCACAGCCTTAGCACACTAAGAGAGATGCACCAGAATGTCCATGCAACCAGGTTACACATTGTGACTCAGGATACTCAAAATGCAGTTCCTGCAATTAATTTAATTAGACAACTTAAATCAATTAGTGATAGCATAGAAAGATGAAAACCAATGAGAAAACTTAGAAGTCACAGCCTTAGCACAGTAAGAGAGATGCACCAGAGTGTCCGTGCAACCAGGTGACACATGGTGACTAGCATACTCCAAATGCAGATTCTGCAAAATATTTGATTAGACAACTTAAATCAGTTGGCGATAGCATAGAAAGATGAAAACCACTGGGAAAACTTAGAAGTCACAGCCATAGCACACTAAGAGAGATGCGCCGGAGTGTCCGTGCAACCAGGTGACACATGGTGACTCAGCATACTAAAAATGCAGTTCCTGCAAAAAATTTAGATTAGACAACTTAAATCAGTTGGCGATAGCATAGAAAGATGAAAACCAATGAGAAAACTTAGAAGTCACAGCCTTAGCACAGTAAGAGAGATGCGCCGGAGTGTCCGTGCAACCAGGTGACACATGGTGACTCAGCATACTAAAAATGCAGTTCCTGCAAAATATTTAGATTAGACAACTTAAATCAGTTGGCGATAGCATAGAAAGATGAAAACCAATGAGAAAACTTAGAAGTCACAGCCTTAGCACAGTAAGAGAGATGCACCAGAGTGTCCGTGCAACCAGGTGACACATGGTGACTCAGCATACTCCAAATGCAGATTCTGCAAAAAAAATTGATTAGACAACTTAAATCAGTTGGCGATAGCATAGAAAGATGAAAACCAATGAGAAAACTTAGCATCCACAGCCTTAGCACACTAAGAGAGATGCGCCAGAGTGTCCATGCAACCAGGTTACACATTGTGACTCAGCATACTCAAAATGCAGTTCCTGCAAATAATTTAATTAGACAACTTAAATCAATTAGTGATAGCATAGAAAGATGAAAACCAATGAGAAAACTTAGAAGTCACAGCCTTAGCACAGTAAGAGAGATGCACCAGAGTGTCCGTGCAACCAGGTGACACATGGTGACTAGCATACTCCAAATGCAGATTCTGCAAAAATATTTGATTAGACAACTTAAATTAGTTGGCGATAGCATAGAAAGATGATAAACCACTGGGAAAACTTAGAAGTCACAGCCATAGCACACTTAAGAAGAGAGATGCGCCGGAGTGTCCATGCAACCAGGTGACACATGGTGACTAGCATACTAAAAATGCAGTTCCTGCAAAATATTTAGATTAGACAACTTAAATCAGTTGGCGATAGCATAGAAAGATGAAAACCAATGAGAAAACTTAGAAGTCACAGCCTTAGCACAGTAAGAGAGATGCACCAGAGTGTCCGTGCAACCAGGTGACACATGGTGACTCAGCATACTAAAAATGCAGTTCCTGCAAAATATTTAGATTAGACAACTTAAATCAGTTGGCGATAGCATAGAAAGATGAAAACCAATGAGAAAACTTAGAAGTCACAGCCTTAGCACAGTAAGAGAGATGCACCAGAGTGTCCGTGCAACCAGGTGACACATGGTGACTAGCATACTCCAAATGCAGATTCTGCAAAAAAATTTGATTAGACAACTTAAATCAGTTGGCCATAGCATAGAAAGATGAAAACCAATGAGAAAACTTAGCATCCACAGCCTTAGCACACTAAGAGAGATGCGCCAGAGTGTCCATGCAACCAGGTTACACATTGTGACTCAGGATACTCAAAATGCAGTTCCTGCAAATAATTTAATTAGACAACTTAAATCAATTAGTGATAGCATAGAAAGATGAAAACCAATGAGAAAACTTAGAAGTCACAGCCTTAGCACAGTAAGAGAGATGCACCAGAGTGTCCGTGCAACCAGGTGACACATGGTGACTAGCATACTCCAAATGCAGATTCTGCAAAAATATTTGATTAGACAACTTAAATTAGTTGGCGATAGCATAGAAAGATGATAAACCACTGGGAAAACTTAGAAGTCACAGCCATAGCACACTAAGAGAGATGCGCCGGAGTGTCCGTGCAACCAGGTTTATAATGCTTTGAGCATTTTCGACCGTTGTTACTGAAGCAGTGCCATGAATACAAAAGCAAGCACAGTAGCTTTGTACTGCTTTGGACCATAACGATCAAACACTTAAGTGCTGAATCTGTCGAGGTCGATCATGATGACTGATGTATGTAGACACAGTCAGAGGCGAACTGTCATGTAGACCTGGTTTCGTCTGACCTCTGAATTTTAAAGACCCCTGAATTTTAAAACCGCCCGCATGCTAACACCAGAGATATATGAGAAATCGTATCCTTGTGTTGCAAGCCTACGATCAAGAATCGAACAGACTACTATACTTGTACTCACTTGCTTCGAAATGGCACAAATGAAAACGTGCTTTGACAACCAGAGCTAGCACAAGGTATCAAGAATGCAAGGAATTACCCATGCTTGGACTTTCAACTCTGATCTTTGACATCGAAACATAACCAAATATGGGTGTGTCATAGCCAACAACCACATGACATATTTACAACCAGATGACAGGACTCCCAAACGCGCGTACTCCCTCTATCCCTTGAACAGAATTTTGTTCAAGATGGCGGAGGTTAGTCACCTGACAGAACATGCTACAATAAATATGGCTGCTACCATGAAAACGCCGGTCAAAATTCGACTGGATCAGAATTATGTTCGAACACTGGTATCCGAACCAAAAACATTGGCACACGAGACGGGAAACATAAACTGAAAGGATTAATCCAGAAGTACGGGGAAATAGAGGTGATTGAAGGCTGGCTGTGATATCGCAGCAGTACTTGTGGCGTGTATCGAACGCGCTAGGGTCATTGAGGTCATCGCCGACTGTGGCGTGACTCCAATGACCATAACACGTTCGATACACGCCACAAGTACTGCTGCGATATCACAGCTAATTGAAAGCAAACTTTGTTGGAACTGTGAACGACGATTGATTTCGATGGATAGAATGGTGTCCGAATTTCGTGAAAAATGCTAGGCATCATGTCGACGTTCTAAAAGTATCAAGAGGTGTGCTAAATCACAGTGGCTAAATCATGGAGGTAAAAAGTCTTTCTTTCTATCTCCACGGCTTTGTAGTACAAACAAGAAGTTGGTGTCAAGTGAGCTTGAAAGTGCGAAACCCAAGAAACATGAGAAAAAGTTACAAGTGTTACTTTCATCCAATCACAGCTTGTTTTATTTTAACCCAATAGCGTCCATGTTTACATTAGCCGGTACCTGACCCTATATTTCCCCACGCCCTCTACCGGGGAAATGGGTCAGGAACCAGACTAGACAGAACTGGTTAAAAAACCTACAAAATGTCGTGTTATAAGTCATAATTAATGTTTATTTAACTTGTTTTGGTGATTGCATTTGCATATAGAAGCACCGGGACAAGTATACATGCCCCTTGAAGGGTAACTGTCATGTCAAAGGTGTGGTTTACAAGGCCAAGGTATCAACGGCGGACAACACGGTGGTCTCGCTGATAACACCTTCAAGACGCGCTTCGCTAATCACATGCAATCGTTCCGCGACGAATTAAAAATTATGGCACTGTACTTAGCTCTCATAATTTGTCTGGTCCTTAAACGAAAAGAACCACGTCTTTGAAATCTCCTGGACAATTATTGTCGAAAAATTTGGTTACTCTTACATAAGAAAATGATGCAATATTAATATCAGAAAAGCTACAGATTATCTATGCTGACAAATCTGCGCTGTTAAACAAACGCTCTGAGTTGGTTTCAAAATTTTAACACCACCTACAAATAGAATGGTACGTCCCAATCATGTATATGCGAGTGTAGAGCTAAGAATATGCAAGTGTAGAGCTAAGAATCCTTTCACTTCTGTCTAAAGATTGCAGGATGCATGAAACTTACGTAACAGATATTATTATCGTTCGAAAAATTACTTTTTTACATATAGTATGCTTTTTATTTACACCGAGCACTCAAATTTTGATACACATTTGCGAACGATTCATTGAATCAAAGTACGTCATGGGTCACGATAGCTATGGAAACGCAGCTATCTGTTGGCGGGTAGCGTGCGTCGCTATGCGGGTCATCAAAAGGTCAACCCGTTAGCTGTGAGGGTCATTAAAGGTATACAGTCACCTGTAATCTAAATATGCCCATATATAGTCAAAGGGGCGTTCTTTGGTATTCAAAATGCCCATGTGAGGGCGCTGTTTTTAAAAAGCGGCCACCCGCTTAAAATCTGTGATTGGTTAGATTTTCTCTTTCCATAGTAACTGTGGCAAAAATGGAACAGGTGACAGTATACCTTTAAGTACTTGTACAAACCTTTAATTTTCTTCTTTATGAGTATCTTCATCACGTCATGATGTTGTGTCATCTGATCAACCGGCCCTTATTATGCTATTAATCATTCTTTATTACAAAACACAAAACATACAACTTCAAAGGAAGTTGTCACACAAATCATTACTCTCTACCTGTTGTCAATGATTATCAGTATATATATAGATGTCATTAATTAGTTAATATTATAAATGCTTGCATAACGATTAGATTGATAATAGAAATCGGACTCTCTTGTTTTCTTTATACTCCATATTTGGAGAACCCTGTGAAACTGGAAAGTGTGCTTTTCATTCAAAAGCAGTGCCTTTATACATAGCTAAATTCATTATGCCGTGTTCTGTTCTGAAACTGTAATTATTACATGCCTCCCATATCGAACGTCGCGCGCTCCATAGGATTCAATGGTAACTCGTCGATGACGTAGCGGGCCGCATAGTCATCATTGGACTGAAAGTGAACCGGAACTATTTTCAACTTGACAACTTTTTGATGTAAAAGTGTTGAAATTCATGTTTTGCATAGGAAATCAGGTTTTTGGAAAAATTTTGCAGAAAAATTGATATACCGCATAACAGTAGTTTAAATATATCATTGCGCCATTCTATGATGAAAATCGTTCCATTTTTTAACGGTTTTTCGTCTAAAATGGAATTAAAGCATATGATTATGAGTTGCCAATAAACCTAAATATTTTGAGTGAGAGAGGCATGTAATAAAAACATTATAGCCCAAACAAGGGACTATGTACCCTCGGGGCAGGAGACAATTTGCCCTCCTTACGTCGGGCAAATGGTCACCTACCCTTGGGCACATAGTCCCATGTTTGGGCTATAATATATACTCTTTTAGCAAGTTTGACAGTCCCTTTATTCTTCACTGGGGGTTTGCACAAGTAGTAAGTCTCTCCGTTGTGTATGAACTGCGAATATAAATGCACAAGTAAGAAATTGGCACTGTTGACACTGCTAATATTTTCTTTTGAGAAATAGTTGTATTATTAAAGTGCTGTAGGCGACCATGATTATACCCGATTCACTACTTCCAGCTGGCGCGGTGAGTTATGGGAAATAAAATAGGGGTCACGGTGTCATTCGTGCCAAAGACGCTCTCAGCGTCCGTAGTTACAGAAGAGCGGCACCATCGTTTCGCGGCAACTTCAAACTTTGTGATGCAAATACAGCGAAAGAAAGCCAGCCGTGCAGAATGCCCAGTCGTGACGCCTGTAATTGTTGCAAGTTATTATGTCTACTAGTGGACGATCCAGTAAACAAATCAACATGAAAGGCGCCGCATGATTTCACTGTTTTTGGCAGTGAATGAGTAATTACACGTGGAAGTGGTCAGAGTAATTTTAATTGGGGGGTGGTCAGGTCATGTAAAATTTACAGATAATTTTCGTGAAAACGAACAACTTCAGTAATGAATAAAACCACTGTATTTCATTCAGTCAGTGAATAGTAGTAATATCAAGCCAAGTTTTGCAAAGTTATCAGTAAACTTCAGTCATCAGTCATTAAGTGTAAAGTTTAATATAGTCGCTGACAACCCCTCCACATTTTTCGGCATAGCCAATCAAAACTTTCTCACCGCGCTGCACGAGATGTATGGCGGGAAATAACCAGTTTTCCGTACGGTTCTCATCGAAGATGGCATACCAAATTCAAGTCTGATACCGTAACAAAATTCGGCAGTTCTACCTGAGTAAACAAGTCGGATATGCAGAGTTTTATTCATGTTTGCGATCCAACGTCCCATCGTTACATGTATGTGACGAAGACTTCCAAGTTCTGTACACAAACGATGAGGGATCACAGATAACTTTATCAGACAACGAGTTTGACATGAGTGACATGTACAGGTGCGCTGCTTCGGTGTCCAATGCTGAATATCTGAGGATAAAAATTGGAATCGTCGAGGGTTGTTCACCAGCCACAATTTGTGCCAAGAAAGGAAGTGAGGACAAAGGTGAGCATACAATGCAGCCAAAAAGACTCAGGTTCGATGAAACGCGGGTAAATGAAAGTGACGGAACGGCGGCTGAGACACAAGTTGAGTCCAACATTCCGGAAACAATCCCTGATTATGTCTCTCCTCAAGAATTTGACTAGCTGTGGGTCCATAGCTGTGGTGTTTTCAGACGGGATTCATGCCTTTTACGGGCTGGTTTTGACTTTTACGATTTTAACCCCGCCACCACAGCTATGGGATATTCAATAGACTAGCGTCCATGTTCCGCCGCAAGCACCCTTTGCGCAAGTTTGTTCGACGATATTTCGAAAAATTTTCCATCCAAATTACAAATTGCCAACACTCATCGACAGCTTGGTTATTAGGGACTCACCAGACCAGAAATCCGCTCAAAATTCACTGAAATATCGCCTTTTTTCTAAGTTTGCGCGACATGACTACACGGAGACCGCCATTTTGCTAGCGTAAAACTGTTGGTCGAGGATCCCTGCAGTACGTCACTACAGTGACGTAGCGGTGACCTCTCAACTTCTGAACACAAACTAACTTACGGCCAGCATCCGCGCGGCGCGCCACGAATAATCATAGATCCTAGGACTGAACTTTTTTCCCCCCAAGTAAAAGTTTGGTTTCAGTTTTGTGAGACTGGGAATGTCCATAAGACGAACGATGGTCATCGATATCACACGATGAATCTCTCAGTTTGTGTTTAGAAGTTGAGAGGTCACGGCCCTACGTCACTGTGTAGTGACGTACTGCAGGGATCCTCGACCAACAGTTTTACGCTAGCAAATGACGGTCTCCTTGTAGTCATGTCGCGCAAACTTAGAAAAAAGGCGATATTTCAGTGAATTTTGAGCGGATTTCTGGTCTGGTGAGTCCCTAATAACCAAGCTGTCGATGAGTGTTGGCAATTTGTAATTTGGATGGAAAATTTTTCGAAATATCGTCGAACAAACTTGCGCAAAGGGTGCTTGCGGCGGAACATGGACGCTAGTCTATGGAATATCCCATAGCTGTGGTGGCGGGGTTAAAATCGTAAAAGTCAAAACCAGCCCGTAAAAGGCATGAATCCCGTCTGAAAACACCACAGCTATGGACCCACAGCTAGATCTTGACATACAGCTTAAGACAAGAGAGATGGATGAGTTAAAGGTTGAATTAGAATGTGTACAGAAAGCTATCGACGCGATCATCAGACAGATATTCCTCAGGTTCAGAGAGATCCTACTCGAAGACGATGTGGACTGTGTCACATGCAATCAAACCATACACGTGATAAATGTCCGAACGGCCGTTGTGTATCAGCGAAAGTTTGCGGTGACATAAACCATAGAGATCATATTGATGAACGAACAGATTAAATAAGCTTGGAAAACAACGTGATGATTTACAAAACATATTGACAAAAAGTTGGCAGAGATTGACACGCGTAAGAAGTTATTTGACGCTGTAAACTCCAGTTTCGAACGGCAGATTGAGGCCAGTTTGATTAATTCAGACAAGAACCGCTACTTGGTGATGACGTCAATTGGAAGCCAACCTCGCCGCTACCTCTTAAACGAAGATATAAGCATCCTGAAAGCGCATTTTCACGGTAAGGTCCCAGAAAATCTTACGAAGGAGAAATGAAATTTCAGACGATTCTGCAAAGTTACCGTCAACGGCATCAGAAAAAGCAACACAATCCTATGCGACAGCTATCGGCAAAAAACACCAAATACAATGTTCGATTTCCAACATCGTCGCCCAGATTAGGAAACGATCCAGAAGATAGTACAATTGGGAAACCAACAGCAGAAACTGTATGTACAGAAACTCCACGCGACGAAGTGACACCGAATCGATCAACACCAATGCCCATTGCAGCTACTAATACTATGATGGCCTTTTAACCCTACCAACAATGGATGTATCCGCTGCCATATTATTACTACGGTGATACAACATCACTTTCCTCAACTCCAATACAACAGTTCTACTATCCCCATGTACCGGTAGCAACAGAGCAGCCACAGGCAAGCTCAGTGTTCACTCCAGATTGTCACCGTATGGATGCAAGTTTACCAGAAACCAACACGTTTGTTCCTTCTCTACCACCTGAGCAACAAGCACCACCGCAACCACCGCTGCCGCCGTGACAAGCTCCAACAATTATTTTCGTAAAGGCACTTCTTCAAGAAAATTAAACGTGCCGACGGGGAGCGCATATAATTACAAATGTACATTAATTGCTTCTTGGCATCATTGTCTGTTGAACTATGCATCTCTTTGAACTCGCTTATCATTCAATTTGGTTTGAAAAAATATATAATGTTCGTATTTGTTCAACGTTTGAGGACGTCAGTTTGGTGTTTCTTGTTTCTGAATCTTTTTTTTTCGTAAATGAGTTTATGCGAAAACATGTTTAGAGCATATTTGATCAAGAACGAACTCTTCAAGTTTTTTCTCCATCACGATTTACGGGAACTTATGTGGTTTGAACTTCAACTTCCTGGGTGGATTTTAATTTTTTTATAGATTTATCGTTCCATGCATTAAAATGGCATGAAAGTTTATGAATGCTTGTAGTAATTTATTTCCAGAGGTTTGTGCTCAGATATGTGTTCATCTTTCTGCTTGCGTGTCTGTGTGTGTAGTCTAGAGGGATCTGCAGAGACTTTGAACACTTTATGACAATAAAAATCAATGGAGAGACCAGTGGACGGACACGTAGATTTTCATAAAACTGTACAATGGACTCTGTATTGATTATTTTTAATTGTAGCAAATTTCTAAAATCGTTGAAATGTATCGTTAGAATACTTGAAAACAATCCAGAAAAACATGAAACCCCAATTACGTCAGTACAACGTTATTGCAAAATATCCCGGAATATACAAAAGTTCTGTTGATATTACGCATTGTCCTCGACACAGTGATTCATCTGTTGCTAGTCACAATGATTAATTAGAGAAAATAAAATCACGCGTATAGAGTGAAGTTCACTTGTTACTTCAATGATGATGGTCGCCTACAGATTTCGGATGTATCCGGTTGCTTGGAAATAGCCAGCTGTATCTGCTGGTGTGATATCGTGGATAGCGTCGTGTATGGCGAATGCCATGTTTTCATAGACAAGTGTTCTACGATCTGGCGCGAGCAGAGACTGTTTTATTTTGCTGAAGCAAAATTCAGCCGGGTTAAATTCTGGTGAGTACTTTGGGGTAAAAATATACTCTATTCCTTGTATGTTCAACCATTCAGCAAGTGTCATCGCCATATCACTATGATGAAACGGGGCATTGTCAATTACTAGGTAATCGCCAACTTGTAACGCCGGGTAACCATCTTGAGAAACAGTGTTAACACATTGCTCTATGAAGTTTGTGAACATGGCTGAATTCGAAGCACCATCAATTACCTGGCTGTGCACGACGCCGTTCAAACCTACCAGTAAATTGAGTGTCGAATTGGGTCTTTGATGGTAGCGAATGACTTCCACACAGCGATCTCCTCGAGGGCTGGTACCATACTTAGGATTACCAATGTTTGGAGTCTTGAATCCAGATTCATCCATAAACTTTAATCGATGTGGTTCGACTTCATGCAGCAAATCAATAAATGCTTGAGTGTACACTAAATTATCTTGGGTCAGTCGTTCTGTGGCAACTCTAGTGATCTTTTTACGTGTCCAATGTCCGCCAGAAAAATGTTTTCGTACGTAATTACTTATTGTCCGTACAGTTACTTGAGTTGGAGAAACTAAACTGAGCTCGTCACGCATTTCACCGTAGGTTGCTGATGGCCTTTGACGTTTCATAACTTCGAGGAAAGCTATGTCTTGATGCAATAGTGCCCTTTGATTCACGCGTCGCTGTTTGGCAGTGTAGTCACCTGTAGTGCAGTACCTCCACCATATCTTTCGGACACCGGAGTCAGACAGTCGATATTTTTCTCCGACTTGCTTCAGTGAACCCCTCGGTACAACACCGTTGGCTGAATTTGCACCAAGCCGTTGCAAATCGTCCACGATTACTTTGCAAATCTCTTCACTCAAAGCTTTACCGTTTTTGTACCTTCTTTGGCGAGCGTTTGTTTGCATGCTTGTTTATGAAGAGAGACAGTCTTAACAGCGTTTCCGTTACGATTTCAAAAGTTGCGTATGATTCTACGCTAGTGGGTTTTTATTGGGTACAATGTATAAAAAAGGCGTACGTTTAGAAGTACCAAGGAAGGGGCTAGTCGCCATGGAGGCTTGTAAAATTTTAGGCGAAGTTTATTGATGACTTTGCACAACTTTGCTGACTGACATACAGCACGGTCCCTCCAAAAAACCCGTGCATACATTAACTGTTGTGGAATTCTTTTCTAAAAAGCTGTTCATCTCAACAAAGAGGACCTTTAAAAGTCAAGTGACTCGACCACCCCCGATTAAAAATCGCCCTGACCACTTTCACGTGTAATTACTCAGTCACTGCCAAAACAGTGAAATCATGCGGCGCCTTTCATGTTGATTTGTTTACTGGATCGTCCACTAGTAGACATAATAACTTGCAACAATTACAGGCGTCACGACTAGGCATTCTGCACGGCTGGCTTTCTTTCGCTGTAAGTATCTTTCACTATTTATCAGTACGTGACAGCAAATCTCATGACATCAGATATATCGAACATAATTTCCCCTCTCAGAATACTTGCCTAGCGAAATTTATTTCCTTTGCACCGTGACATTTCAGATTGACGCCGCCTTCGTGTCGTCTGCTTTGTTTACATTCACTTTGGTAGCCGGCTACACCAATATACGGTACGCTCATTACAGAAAACAAACAAATTATATTTTTAATCAAAAGTGTACCGTAACCGACTGACATAACCTACTTTTGACCTGGAGAGTGGGATGATTATGGCTCAGAACCATTTTATATTACAAATTCCGCGCAAAACCAACTTTAACCGTGTAGGCTAAGGTAGGCAGCGCGCAGCGTACAAGAGCCCCGCTGGTTAGCTGGTCTCTTAATATCATTTTATCATATTATTTTCAGATGTCTCATAGAATTTGTTCCGTGTATGGATGTGCCAACAGTTTGTATCGGCTCAATAAATGGAAGCAAACTGTATGTGGAATCAATGGCTGTAACCACGGCATCGGCTGCTGTACATGCACACCGCCTTTTGTTCTTTTTCCGTTCCCAACTACATCGAGGGATCCTGATGGTAGGAGACGCTGGATAAAACTAATAAACAGGCAAGGCTCACGGGGAAAACTTTGGCAACCCAACTATAACTCAAGGGTTTGCTCAAAACATTTTGTTGGTGGCCGACCAAGTGGTGTTCATCCCGACCCTATGCTTGATTTAGGGTATAAGGCGCCGGGTACGACCAATACAAGCGACGTGATCCTCCGCACAGAACGGCATACGTACCAGAGAAGAAAAGAAAGATAAAGGAGACAAGAAGTGATATTAAAACAAGTGTTTCCGAGACTGTCAGGGAGGACCAGCGACGCTTTAAGGACAAGGACAACCAAGCTGACCTGCCCAATGCAACTCAGACTGCAACTTTACCAGATAATTATAATGACAATGATGACCCTTTGTTTTTTCATGATTATGATAATCAGTGTAATCAATGTAAAATTAAATCAAATACTAAAAAATTAGATCTTTTAATTTCAAATTTAAAGAAATTATGAAAATGAAGTACACAGTAAGAGATCAGAGTCATGTCATTTTAGGTATGACCAGATCGACAGTGACAGTAAATGTAAATTTAACATGGGCATTGAAAACAAATCAACTTTTGAGAATTTGTATGCCACATTTCAGGAAAGGTACCCAAACTTAATTACTGGAAAGGCCCAAATAAGATAACTTCAAAGGTGTGACAACGTTTCATCAAACCTCCCAAGAAGTTGGGTCCGTCAAGGAAGTTGTCCGGGAAAGATGAATTTTTACTTGTATTAATGAAGTTAAGGTTAGGCCTTCTACATAGGGATTTAGCGTACAGATTTGGCGTTTCTGCTAATACTGTTAATAGCAAAATATTTCTAACATGGCTAAAATTTCAGTCAAAAGAGTTGAGAGTTATGATTTTTAACCCCCCAAGACATGTTGTTTGGCAGCATCTTCCACAGAAGTTTTCAAATGCTCAGTTTAAAGATTGTCGCCATATCATTGATTGCACCGAAACACCGAGAGATTTGCAAATTCTGGCTGCCACATGGTCAGATTATAAACACCACCACACAATCAAATATCTGCTGAGTATTATACCAACCGGGGCATTCAATTTTGTATCATATGGGTGGGGTGGGCGTACTTCCAATATTCATACTGTAAAACAGTCGGGTTTTCTTGATAAAGTGGAAGAGCAGGATATGGTAATGGCTGATAGGGGTTTCAAATAGGGATGAACTTCTCATTCGGCGTGCGCATTTGTATATACCACCAGGTCGCGATCGTAGGGGGACAGAACAAATGTCTAAGGCGAATGTCCAAAAAACAAAGAAAATTGCAAACCGAAGAATTTATATAGAGATGGCCATAAGGAGGTTGAAAACTTTCAGAATATTAAAACATGAGTTGCCAGTTTCTTTACCATTTAGATGACATAGTTTTTTGTTGTGCTGCTCTCTGTAATTTATATCCGCCTCTGTGTAAATAAAAAAAATATCGTACTTTTTTATCATATTATTCTGTTGATCCCGCTAGGATTTTATCAAATATACAAACGCCTACATAAAACGTATCAGCTGCTTCTGCCACTACGTACAACATATCTGAAAATAAGATGTAAACTTTACTGTTTGATTAAATGTAAATAAATTATATTGTATGTTTAAATTCATATTGTGTAAATCTTTTATTTCACTAACGTATAAAATGTAATAGTTTTTATAAACATTATTTACACGATTTCTTCCGAGTTTGACATAATTATCACATAACTTCGTGATATGACATCAAATAGTCCTAGGCCAAGAAAAAAATGTGTTTCCGGTAACCCGACCTACCTAGTTCCCCCCTCCCCGACCCTAAACTTTTTGTAGCCATTAAGAAGAAAACCCAGCTAGATTACACGAGATTAGTTAAAATATGAAATTAAACGTAATTTTCATTTATTTTATGCAATTCCAACACGATTACTGCCCCAATCTCATTGCAAACACGTTCCTCCTATCGTAACAGAATTTAATGTTACAGTATTTTCTTTCGGCCGAGTCATAATAAGAAAAAAAATAAAAACACATAAAAAACCTAGCGACCCTATTTCTGAAGTGCATGTTACAGAAAACATATATTTTTGGCTTTAACATTCAATATTGACGGCTGAAAGTCCACATACAGTCATCTACAGAGCACGTTTCACTTTGCCAGTAATTAGTTCTACAGCAATATATTTAAAGAAAAAATAATCGAGTCTTTCCAGCATATTAATCCAGTAACTTTGATCAAACTCAATTCTTTCAAGGTGGTAACCGTGGGATGTATATACAAAAAAATCACACCATTTATGCCCAGTTACTCCCATCTGTCCCTGTATCTGGGCGTAATAGCTATGGTTGTGTTTCAATATGACTTTCTCATTTTCCGTCACCAGATAATCAGGACTCCCAGCCCCTGGAGCAATGTGAGCAATACTTCGAGGACACTTAATTTCAACGTGACCTTGGCCGCAACACTCGCAAGAAACCAACAAATCAGGGGTGGCAGCCAAGTAGGGTCTATTTCTATCGATAAATATACCACACTCCCTACTTGTGACATTTCTGTGGTTTTGACTTAAAATACTGGTGTAGTTTTGTTTTGCGACTGGCTCCATGTTGCGGCCATGTTTAAGAGCAGGTAAGTCTGGGTTTACAGGTCTGTAACCCATCAACCTAGCCACTAAGCTAGTCGTATCTTTAGAACGATTTGATTTGTCATTTCGCAGTGTATTAACTCTAGTGTATACAGAATAAAAATTAGAAGAAGTTATTCTTCCAGCTCTAACGTCATGCTACAGTACACTCTGATTTTGTAAACTTGTATAACTTTCGATCATATTAATATCATCTTCTAAATATTTTGGAAATAAAGAGAGAAAAGACCTTAAATTACTTTCTAAACTACTATCTTCATTTGTAGGAACTTTAGCTAAACTAATTAAATTGATTGCCTCTGTGCACTGTAAACCTGCTACGCGGTCATCTAGACCAGGCAAATCAGTGTCATTTTCTGAATTTGGAATAGCTGATGTTTCGGCTATGGCTCCGAAATCCGGGATAGTTGTGTTATCACCATGTCCTGGTTCGGGATCATCGCTAGTCATAGATGGCTCTTCAATCATGGTGAACAAACATGCCCTTGGTACAGATTCGCGGAGTTGTTGGTAAAGATTTTGTTTCTCGGCACTTGAAGCTTGATGTCTCTCATGAAGAGGAGAAAATAGCCGTTTTTTTGAGTCGACAAGTTTCCTCTTCTTATCTCCTAAAAGTATACAAACAACAGATTGAAACGAACAGATTAAAACAAATCTGAAAGTTACAGACATCAGGATTTTTAATTGAAAAATAATTATATGTTATGTAGAATAAAGTTAATAGCTAATTTTCAAAAATATTTAGGTCAGTTTCAATTACATGTAGTGACATACTAAATATAGATTCCCTCCGTTGATGAAGTCACTGGTGACATCACACAGATGGCTATTATAATTTTAAGATTTCCTATATATTCAGACATTTAGTGTTAACTCATTATACATTTATGAAGCTATCAAAGACATATCATATGATAAATATAAGCAGTCATAGTTAACTGACCTGAAGCATTGTATTTGGCTTGTTTAACATCCATTTCTTTCACTCTAAAAGGGGTTATTTCTGTATTCTTCTTGGGTACATTCCATTTGCATTTCAGTTCTGTACATGAAAGGTTTGTCATACCAGTCCTGTTGGCAGCTTCAACCCTGAACAGCAGTGCTGTCACGTGACTGCAAGTCTCCCCTAAGCTGAGAAACATAAAACAGAAATAATATTAAAATTAAGTTTTGTTTCAAATACTTGAAGGTAGTCAATATATGACCACTTTTATTTAAGTGTCCCCCGGTTGAACGCGAAAGATGAACCACAACACTATCCTTATACTGAAAATCGATACAACTCGTTAGCTTAACACATGTTCAAATATATATATATATATTATATATATATATATATATATATATATATATATATATATATATAATTAAATATAAATTAGACAAGTGGAAAACTTGTTATATTTAATGTTATTCCGCTATCTACCCGTACATTGATATGTATAACACTGTTCAGTCAGAGAGAGAGAGAGAGAGAGAGAGAGAGAGAGAGAGAGAGAGAGAGAGAGAGAGGAGAGAGAGAGAGAGAGAGAGAGAGAGAGAGAGAGAGAGAGAACGAAACAACGAACAACTGAATTTATTCCCCACTTGTTAGTTTCGAATGGCATTATCACGACGATGCTTATTTAGCGAGATTCGCCTAAGACGGGTACCCTATTACTTTCACGGTGAAAGTCAACATGATGACGAATAATCACTGTAAAATAACTGAGAAAGCTTACCCAGCAGTACATGTACAGTATGCAGAGTGTATTGAACCATCTCTCTTTACACAAATCCAACAATGGTGAGGTGGACAACCTATTCTCTGCGATGGCGTGCAGTTCGCACGTAGAAACACGTATTCAGTTTCAGTAAATATATATCCAGTAGAAAGATTTCCTTCATCCACTCAACCTGAAAATACCTGTATGCCTTGCCCTCCTTATATTTGGCATGTCAAAAAGTTTGAAGTCCAATTCAGAGATTACTGTCATGTTTCTGCGCACGGTGTAAAATTAATTCCAATGTTAGCATCTTTACAGAGCAGCCTGCAAATATGGCGCTTCTACAGGGCCGCCGATAATAAAAGCTGACAAAAGGTCTACGCAATTTCTCCGTGTTGGTGAGGAGGATGATGCGTCAGGGTGACAAAACCAAACAAACAAACAAACAAAATAAAATGGCAGGCCCTCTTTCCACCTAGTTTCCAGGGCTATTATTTAGTTTAGGAGGTGACATCTTTTTTGCATGCGTCAAAAGGGCATGAGGATTTCTGATTCCAGCTTTGGCCATACAAATTTTGACGTGTGCACTATCCGGTTCAGGCCCCGAGAGCCGGATATTGCCCACGTCTTTGAATATTCAGCGTGAACGAGAGCGATAAAACTACAAAGAATGCTTCGGATTAGGCTGGCAGGAACGCAAACAAATTCTACACTTGGCTCTTCTAAGTATTTCTGTGCACTCCCACCTGGTCAGTCCACAACGACTGGATTTTCGGTAGTTGAGAACGGCGACACCAAACGATGTGAGTTGAAACGGATACTAGCAAACTATTAAAGTGCATGTTATGTTGTAAAATACCAAAGTCACCAATTTTGGTCGAAAATGAAAAGAAATGCGTTGCGACACACGATAATTTCGAGTATTTAAGCCCCACAGTCCCTCAAACCACGGCCATACATGAAAGCGCTCGCGTATGTTCGTACGCTCTATAAGCTGACATTGAATGGTATGCATTACAAGTCAGCTATCGTGTCGATCGGTGCGACGGTATGACATGTAATATGTATCAATGGTCCAGTTCAAGTGACTTGAATGACTATATACAAAACTGTTTTGATGTTTTCTGCTCTGTTATGGACAAGGGTCCGGCATTCACAGGTGCAGAACATTTCGGCCAAGGGGACAACACTAAAACAAAACTGACAAACTTCGCCTTTTGTAAGCGCTAGCGTTCCCGAGACAAGGATTCGTTCCACCCGTACTCGGGCCTGTACCTCGATCCCAGCTTTGTACTTAGTCGGCGGCCCGGGTCGGCGGTTAACTGTTCTTATCTTTTATCCAATGTAAGCCTAGTGTAGCCATGTTAATGGTCCAATTTCTGTATATTGTAGTCTAATTTTGATATGCTGACTTATTCACTATATAAAATCACAGACAAACAGAAAACTCAACTCACTGCTAACATTGCTGGTCAACTTCAATCATGTCTCAATTTTCTCCATTCTCTTCCAATAAACCCGAGACAATTTTACTGACAGTATTACACTGTTACAAACCAGTCTGTTATGATGGACTGTGTATACACTAAAGTTTTCGATTTCATAAACCAGAATTCAGATCTCTCCGTTCAAGAGACGAAGTTTCTCTTAAAACTCAACCAACAAGACTCAAATTATGATGATCGTTCTTTCTCGTATGTCGCTGTAGCAGCAGCCATAGCTCTCGTACGTTGCGACGGAAAAACTCTTTTTCAACACTTCATGTTCCTACTACCAGCGGCGCACTTTGCACTGGCGAAGCGACGAGGTCTGGAAGCGAGAGCGTCTTTGGCACGAATGACCCCGTGACCCCTATTTTATTTCCCATAACTCACCGCGCCAGCTGGAAGTGGTGATCCGGGTATTATGATGGTCGTATGATGGGGTCTGTATGATAGATGGAAGACCCATCGCTCGAGGGCGCTCTCTATGCGCGTAAGGGAACAGGGTTAATAGAAACATAAAATTCGGTCGATATTGATATTATCGCCATGTGTCATAATGCAGGCACATCAGTCAGTACGACCGGATATCGACCAAACTTCAAGTTAATAATGATCAGATAATTTAAGTATTGCAATGGAATGGAATCTCTAGGATTCTTAACAATAATGCCATAATCTACTGTACTATGTATTTGTAAAACAAGTGGGTTTTGGGTCTTTAGTCGATACATGTTTGTACTACCACGGTCAAGGTAGAACAAACGAAGCCAATTTTTTTGAGGGAAGTCCAGGAAAATGTCTACAAAAATCCGTCCCTACCACAAAAATCTGTCGATGACGTCGACACACTTTTTTTGCAGTTAAAATGTGTCAAGCATTTTCTGGGCGATATATTATTTATTTATTAGCCGTGTTCACAATAATGACATTGGCTCAGAAAGAAAGAGAAGGGGAAGAAAATGTACAACACTGAATTTTTTCAGATTCACTTCATTCACCTTGGCTCAGAAGTGATTAAACTTTAAAATTAAAAATCTGTAACAATTCATTCATGTATTTTGCAACAACATGCTTCTGTCAGTACATGACAAAAAGTACTTAAAAAGAGAATCATTGTCAAAGCATTTTAGCTGGTTCTGAATGTTAAAAATTATTTCAAAGTAAATTGTTCGTGCAGTTAATGCTTCAAAACTATGTCGTACCACCGTCCCTCCACCCACATACAAAGATCGGTGGGTGGAGGGACGGTGGTCGTACCTTCTTGTACAGTGAATACCTGAGGCCGAGCTTGCTCAATATGCATTTGCGTTCCTTATATGCACTTTCGGGAGCAGTAGAAGCATTTGCATCACGGAGATGCGGTCCTATTTAATAGCCTTCACTGGCATCATTGATTTCTCAATGTCGAAAAGAGCATGAGTGCGTGCACTGGAGTCTCGTGAAGGAATGGCTTGAATATGCATGCAGTTGTGCAGTTAGTCTTACACGGAAGACGTCCTACTGAAATTGGTGAAACAAAATAAACACCCAAGAATTTTACACTCGAGATTTTCTTCAACCGAAGGCCAGTCATGGTCGTACGAGTCTGCGACAACTGGGGAGTTAGCCTGGCCTGGTTCCCTCACAGTCAGTCTGGCGGGAGGAGCTACAGTCATGGGAACCGCCACCGGCCGACTTGCGTTTTGTCCTAAAGCAATATACTTCCGCCAAAATGTAAACCCTTACCACTGCTCTCTTCAATGTGTTATAAGTTTCTTGATAACTGGAGAGTCACGAAGTCTGTTTGTTTTGTTTGAACTACATTTTCTGTATCCCTGAATGCCTCATACCATGGAGGTAGCTACCTCCATGCTCATACCAAGCTTTCGGGTGCAAAGCTAGCAGCGCACCTTCCGTTGGTATACGCGGTTTGATTGTAAACTAGTGAGAAGGCTATTAAATTGGACCTCGAGTTTTACCATCAGGTTTCCTTTCCTCAATCACATGCGGAATACTAGGCAGTGGACAAGCCGACCGAGCGCAGACGCGCCGTAGACCTGCAAGCATACATGTATGAAACCAACTTGGATGTCCCACACTCTGTTACAGTTCAACAACGACGTAAAGATGATAAGGATATAACGCCGCACGCTTACAAGCACGAAGAGAAGCTGCGACCGGCAGCAAACTCAACTCAACTCGTTGTGACCTCGGACCAGCAGTCGTGTACATCTTGTCTCAAACGCGTGAGCTGCGCCGACCGGACTGTTAATAACCGAAGCCATTGTCGACATGCAGACTTCGTATTTGGCCACGGACAGTTCATGCCTAATCAAATGAATGAATGCGCGCCATGTCTACGTCGAGGTCTCGAATGTGTCTCATCGCCGACAAATTAACCGTAGTAATTATACATCATAACTAGTGAAGTCAAGATTACACTGGTCCAGACGTTCAAAGAGTCGCACGAAAACGCTTTACACGGGTTTTCTAAAACAGCCAGATGTTCTAACGACAGCCTCGAATTTTTTTTGCTGTTATTGTTCTCCCGCCTTGTCAATGACTTTTGGTCTCTCCTTCTACCTCCATGGATCACTGTACTCTGGGCACCGTACTCCTCACGGGATCTGACTTCGTCGGATCAGTACGTGATCCTTGACAGAGGGACCGTAGTTTTCTTATCGTGCTCTCTTTAGCTATGCTAGGCCATTATTATGAAAGTCAGTTTTGGCTATATGAGCTCGTTACATATGCATTTTGTAGGCTGACTAAAGAAATACTAAGACTTCTTTCACAAGTGTCTCCATGGACGTACATGGGTCACATTTGTAGAGGGTATGCAACATTCACATTTTCAATAAATACCCGTAAAGTGACAACTCAGCAATACCGGGCAAAAATGAAAAAAAAAGTTTGAACCACCATTGAATGTTCTTCCTGTTGTCCTCTGAAATGTTTTATGGTTTACAAATAAAAAATTCAAAGTGAAAGGCATTGCATTACATTGCATTGACCATTTACAGTCCATGCCTATTTGAGGCTAATTTCTACATGCAAATATATGAAATGTTATATGCAAATATTTCACCTTCAACCTTGACTTTCCCCATATATGGATTAGATCATTGTTAGAGGCCAGTGCAATCGATGTTCTTTTGTTCTAACTATCATGGAGGTCCGTTGAATTACCTCGGCAAACTGCTATTTTTGACCTGATGACCATGGTGGCCGAAATCAGTACACATTGTCCGCGGGAAAATAGTCTGTGATACGCATATATCAGGCATTTTCCCTTCTGAACTCCCATCACTTGAGGAGCTGGCAATATTCAAATATTGCAAAAAGGGAAAAACTACCCAAAATTAGTCAGTTCACTGATAAATTGGCATAGTACAGAAACTTTAAAACCAAAACTCCACATTCCCGAAAAAGCAGAGTCGAATGATGCCGCCTTTTGAAGAACGACTGCGTAACTGACACCTAATACACTGCTGGCAGATTGTTGTTACAATCCGAAGGTCAGGGAATTGCGCCCTCTAGTAATAGCCTAGCATAACTACTCTCTTGAACCCATGGGGTAAATAGTTCAATGAAGGTTTGTGCAGAGAGTTGCTTTGCAATGGCTAGGACAAGAGCTCACACAGAGTAATTTCCTTCAGCCGGCAGCGAATTGTAAAAACTCTAAATGGCCGTGCGACACATGCACAGTGCGTATCCAACAAGTGATTTTTACGTCACCAGTGCCATTTATTAAGGTCAAGGCATTTTCTTTCATATGATAATCATATGTTTACTACACACAGGCTATGGAAATTGCAACTGGATGTAGGATATTTCATGGTAACCTGCAGTATCTACATCGTAAAAACATGAAAACATGGTCATGCATAAAAAGCGAGTTTGTCAACAAATCCGGCGAGTTCCATCTTGAAAATATGCGCTAACGCTAGCTTAGACTGTAGGTGACCTCTTTTTAAAGCAAACTTGAAACTAGTAAAAGAACATTTCCATATTATATTTACTAGTTTCTTAACCATTTTGTGGTTTGTTAACACTTGCTATAGTATTAAATGTAATGTAAATTAGACACGATCAAATTTTTGATATTGCTATTTGCTCTAACTGTTAAGGTGGTTGGAAGAACAGGCACTTTAAAAATCTTTAAGTGAACCTAGTTATAAAAGGCCACAGTAGTTAAATTCTTTGTTTTACATTCACTCAAAATTTTAAATGAGCAAGTAAGAGCAGTTCAGAAACACAGAAAATTTAATAAACATATCTCAGATTCAGTATTTCCATTAATGCAAATGCTCACTCAAGAACCAAAGCAGAAACTTTATTTTTTCCAGCTCCATAATTTGCACGTCACACCAGTTGTGTTCTAAAGGTTCCAGGTGGCTGAATGCCAGAGATCTTGGAGATGCTTGTAAAACATGATCATGAGCTTGTTGATAGATGTTACCATAATGCTTCCCAGGGTAGAAGCACCAGCTGCTACTCTAGGTTGAAAACTGTCTGAAATTTCAACACCCTCGTGCAGTTAGGTATACTTTGATATTAAATGTGTATTAAGGAGGCTATTTTTGCACCAATTCTTTTCTCGGAGTTAATGTCAAGTTTCAAGTGCTAGAATCAAGACAATTAGTTCAAATTTTCAGGATAACTCCCTTACTTAATACTTTCTCGAATGAATATAAAAATTGTACATTTGTAGCCATGATTTTGAAATATGACACCAGTAAATATTAAAATTTAATTTTTCATATTTTTTTACATATTTGAATTTAATAATAATTGGATAGTACTTAATATTATCAAATTAGTTATAAATATGTTGACACTTTTAATTGTAAGATCTGTATGGCAGGATTTGTAAATACAATTTGTTTTTATGATTTTACTTGGGTTTACATATCAAAAAATTATTAAAAAATTCTTTCAAATTTCAAAATGTGATTTTTCAAAAAATACTTCATATACAGCAAAACTGTCCCGTAGTTGTCTTGTCTGTAACCTTGTTAATAGGCTGTAAAAATTCCATGTCCATATCTCATTTCATAGGTTGGCTTCAATTGGCCTAAAATTATGTAGGAAAACTTATTCTGTCAAAAAATGTTGAAAACAAGCCATATTTGCACCCCTCTTTTGAAGTCACGGAGCAGTCTTTTTGGTTAATCTCACTTTTGACATCTCTTTGACACTCTAAGAATTAAAAATGAATTTACAATAGCAGTCACTCACTCTGAATGCAAGCACTGCCTTGACAAACTTTCCTGAAAAACGGCAAATAATGACTTTCCCTTTTCAAACATTTATTAAAAAACTAGGGGACCTCTAACATAGTTAATACACTAAGGAATCCCCAACTTCTTCTTATTTGGTCAGTTTTTCAGAAGTTTCAACAGGCTTTATAACTCTGCAATGCCTTTGACCCCAAATATCTAGTTTTTTTGTTCCACAGAGAATGTTGACTACTTTTATATTTTAATAGTTTTATTGAAGTTTATAACTGACGTTCTAGCCTTTCCAGCCACCTTAAGGATGTACGAGCGGTACGCGCGCGTGGAATTTGTCACTTCCCATAGGATTACATTGAAATTTGCTGGAAAATCAATTTCTACTAATGTCATTTTCATGAAAATTTGCACAAAGCTCAGTCTAGAGAAATAAATAATACTGATCAAATAAAATGATATGGTCACCGCGCTAAATTTCGAGATAAACAGCATTGAATTATTTCGTCCATAGAAAATGCATTGGTAAAAAAATGCTGACTCAGCATTTTTCTCATAAATGGCAAAATTTATGGTCTTTATCTCACAAACGAGGACGGTGACCCCTATATTTTATCACACATTTTGATATCACTTACAAAGGAGAATCCTAAAATTGACAATTTAGAGAAATGACATTACTTTTAATTTTACCGATCGTACATCCTTAAATGATTTGAATGTATGGCAACTACTTACAATTTGCTGAGAGGTGTCATATTTATTTTTCTGAGTGGAAATAAATCTTGGGCATACCCATATATTAAAGTTGATAGATAGCTAGAGATCTATGCCTTGGATAAGGTGATATTTTATCTGCATCATTCCAATGTACATCATTTTACAGGAAGTTTACATAACGAGTCCTCACCTTTTCTGCATCACACCAGTTGGTGCTACTAGCTTCTTGTGTTGTCTTCACAAAGGTGTTATTCTGTAATTGAGGGAGCTGGCTTTCTTTATTTTCAGGGTGTCCATAAACCAGTCAGTGAGCTCTTGTACTTGGAAGTATTGCAAATGCGAACAATTACTCATAGCCAGTATTCTCCCCAGGAATTTCAGAAACAGTAGGAGCAATTTGCATAACTAAAGACCAACGATCCACCATGGCAGAACCTGCAGAGGTGGGAGAAAGTGGTTGTTCATGATTTGTTCTTCAAGTACCTCATGCTGGATGAACAAATTATAGACCAATGGTACTCCCAGATACTACGGTGAATAACATAATATCTCTGCGGCACTGACAGTTATTGCCAAAGCCCATTCTTTTGACATCAGTCTACAGCAGATTGTTAATCCATCATGACTTGAAGAAACAAATCATGAACAACCAGGTTCTGCCATGGTGGATATAAAATATAGGAAGACATAAAACACTCAGTAAATTATTTAAGGTAACTTTTCCCACATAAAAGTTTTTTGTGAACCATGGTTGCCAAATGCACGCCTGAAGTGTGTTTGAATTCAAAGTTGAGTGTGCAATGAAAATAATACTGTTCTAGTGACATGGATGACGTTCAGATTTCAGCATATATCCGTGGAAGCCAAAGAAATAATTTATGAAGAGTCAACAAAAAAGGACCACTAATTGCTCCCAACACTGTACGTGTTGTCATGATGGATCTAAAAGATAAAGGAAACTCATGAAACATCGCAGTCAATTATTCATGTTGAGTGTGCATCATAAATATCCTGTTGAAGGTTTCAGCAGAGATTTTCATTTAGCAGCTGGCTTCGGGTCCTGGGCCTGTCATTTCAAGGATTTTTTTCTTGTGTGCCAACTCGGCTTTCAAAGTTCTTGTGGCTTTGTGAATGTTGGTGCTCTTCTCAATGCGTTGAGTAAAACTGTAATAAGCCTGTTGTGTGCTTTCTCTGTGTGACATGTGTGATTATTATCCTCCTCCTAAAGTAAGAATTGTACCCTTTTAAATTATAAGCATTTGCATTTTTAGCTCACATTTGCTTATACCAATGTGAGTTAATCGTATAAGATGAAGTCGATGGTGTCTGTATGTATGTGTGTATGTATGTATGTATGTACGTACAGTATGTCCGTCAACATCAAAAACATGCAAACCGCTGCACATTTCAGCTTGTTATTTGGTGTGTGGATGCATCCTGGGCTATAGATGGGATTTTGTTCAAATGAAGTCTGCATTGCCAAAATTATGCAAATGAGCTTACAAAATGTGAAAATGGTCAAGAATTAATATCTCGAGAACCGCTGTTTTGATTGCTTTGAAAACTTGTGTGCAAGTACCTTAGGTGAACCTTATACAGTTTTATGAATATTGTGAAGAAATCTTTAATTTTGTATTTTTGCTGAATTTTTTGGTGATTTTTCTCATTTTCAGTACAAATTATTCTTCTCTGAAACCGCCAGCCCAATCACTCTTAATTTTGGTTAGATCTTTGCGAGGGTGTTACTCTTCTAATTTGTTGAAATTATGACAAAATTGGAAAAAATTACTATTTTGGAGCAATTTTGTCATTTTGGTCAAAAAATCTTAAACAGTATTTTCTTTTTAAAACCCCTGGACAGACAGCTTTTATATTTGGTACACAGACGTACAGACATGACAATAGTTAGATATGTGGAAATTGTCCTGAAATATACAAATTTGTATTTTAAGAAAATATTGTCATTTTTGGTCAAGAAAACTTGTTCTCAAAATTACTTGTTTGATAGCTTTGTAATTTGGTATAAAGCCCTGAGGGATGTTATTAGATAAATTTTCTGCTCAAAGTGTTGGGAAACCCCCAAATTTGTATATTTTAGGTAATTTTCTCAGTTTGTGACCTTAAATGACCTACACCAACCCAGGATATGTTGTGAGACAGTTTCGAAGGCTGTGAACATAATTTTGTCATATTTGGTATCAATTTGTAGGAAAATTTGATCCAGAAAACAAAGCTGAGGTGAATTTTTTCATAGCGGACCAATTTTTGCAACTTTTCTATGTAAGACATGCAAGAACTGATGAGAAATTTGATCCAGGATAATTCCAGATGTTGTAATCACTGCCCACAGTGGAAGGCATTTCACTATCTGTAACTAACTTAAGTGCTGTTTACATTAGAATGATAACACTCATAGCATTAATTAAAAACTCCCCAAGGTTGTAAATACATTTCCTGTAATCTGGCGTTATGTAATACCAAGGGATGGAACATTTGATATTCAGGAGGGGGTAGGGTCTAGAAGATTGATGAGGTAGCATTACTTTTTACCAGATCCCTTGTACATTTTTTTACCCACTCCCACCTTTTCTTTTTATCAAGCCTTCTCTGTCTATTTTTTGTTGTGGACATTTGCTTATGTATTTAGGATCTGCTTGTCCCATTGCTATAGAAGTTGATATGCATGTTCCTAAAGATGACCTCCAGTACCTAAGTTGGAGACCTTATTTGCTTTTGTCATTCTTGTTTTTCCTGGTTTAAATATTTCTCGAATGGACCAATTCAAACCGAATGTGAGCACACTGTCCTTGACGGTATTTTTATTTTTATAGAGCCACTGACAAAGAAAGTGATCTGTTGTGTCATCACCGAAAAAAATTTATTGATTTTTCTGGCAGACTTCACAAGGAGTACCGGTACTCTAATCAATGCATATTGCAAAAACTTGTTGGGTGAAACAAATTTGGATCGTGTCTCAGGACCCATATGCGTAGGTCCATAGCCTCCTGCTTATAAGTGATGCCTGCATGGTTGAAGCTTGAGGTGGCACTGGATATGTAAGTTACGCATATTGTGCTGCTTTCGCTGTTAGTCTCCTCTTTTATCCATTCTCTGTTGATTCAGCTGTCTTCATTTAACATTTATGACTGCTTGGTGTGAAACAACTACATGTGCAACAAACTGTGATTCCCCACAGAAATGATTACACCCTTCACACTTTCGATCATTGCAGTTTACCCCGATACCATAATCATATACCCGACAGTACACCTCTTGCCAGTTTGAGTTGCTTGCATGTATAAATAAAACATTTTTAAGAGGGAAAAAATGTGGTTGCATACCTGACACAATGTAGCATAACATCTTCATGATTCTTTATCCTTCCATGTTTGTGTGATACATCCATTTATATTTCTCCTGTATGTCCAATAGGATAGCATTAAATTATGTGAAGATATTTTTTACCACAATCAACAAAGAAAAATTAAATAAATTATTTCAAAGTCTTTGCAATGTCTGCAAAGTCTATTCTCTGAACAGGTTGAACAAAATGTCTGATACTTGTTACCTGAGAGAAAACGAACAAAAGGTGAACTCGGCAATTTGCTTTTAAAACGAAATTTATTACAAAAAATAAAACTAAAAACTAAGTCAAGGGTAAAGTACAAACTGTAAAAGTTTACAGACTACTTATCTCAGCTGGTACAGCAAAGCTCCAGAATCAAACAGTGAGGCAGACAGTGCAGTCCTTGGCTTGCAGGCTTGAGGTTGCACAAAGTCCATAGTATAAATCCAGCGTGGCAGTGAAGGTCTTGAAAAGTCTTGAAATTAATACTGCTGGAGTTTCCAAAGTCTTGAAGTAACACGTCATAGACAGGATCCCAAATGTCTGACTGGAAATGTGTGTCATCCCCTATTTATACTCATGTGGTTTATGTAAGAAAATATAAGAACAATCTTGAACGATTATTGGTATGCTAATTACTGCTCTAAAAATATCGCCACTTACACCACTTATTGAATTTCTAGAAGGTTCCAAACATAATTAATTGAATTCAAAGGTCGTGAGGTCATGAAGGACAGGGACCTTGAGAATTTTCTTGATTAACTGAACACAGGTCATGAGTGTGGGGGAGAATGACCTACATAACAGTCTGTATACTTTGTCAGCAATTTGCCATTCTTCAATTGAAGATGATTCCATCCGTGTGCCAACCTTTTCATTCTGCCTCCCTGCCTTAGGTGTGTGTTTAAAATCTTCATCTTCGTAATTTTCCGTGGAAGCCATGCATTCAAGAATAGCAGCAGTACGTTCTGTTTCAGTAACAACTGATGAACGGTGTTCTTCTTTGGCCCACGCAGAATTCATAGGTCCATAATAACATGATGAGATTGCTGAAATGGCTGTCATAGTTCTCTCTTTTACATCTTCTCCTGCAACACCCGGTATTAGTTTGTGATTACCTGTTCTCAGGGCAGGTGGCTTGTTCTGCTCTGACAAAGCATTCTGCAAAATGTCAATTTTCTATCCTATCACCTCATTGATGTTGACAATATAATCTAGAGCTTGTTGGCGTCTCTTCTTTCACAAATCCCTCTACAGGAGAACCATCGGATGATGATGATGCTATCCCATTCTTCAATATCGAGAACCATCCACAAGCCTCCAGAAAAGTGACGGATATGGATTTTCACTTTTCCCATCGGTTTATGCATTTCTATCATTGATGTCTTCTTCAAGGTGATTTCATGATCGATTTCTTCCACCAGAAAGTAACCTTTCAAGAGAATCTTGTTGAGATCTCTTATCTCTATGCCCTTATTTGGATTGGTCTGTAGTAAAGTTTGATTCTAAAGGACAAAAAGATTGATTACTGATAGAATTGCATCTTAATGCAAATTTTGTACTGTTTACCTGACTACTTATAAAAAGTGAGTTTCAATGTTGTATACTATTTGAATGTATTATGCATAATTGTTCATAATCTTTCTGATAGTTAACTTTACATGTTTTGTATATCATACTTTCAAATTATTTCCAATATTATTGATTAAATTATTTTGATCAAAACTAAGATACAGTAGTCTTTTAAGATTAGACTATGTGTTTGTTTCCTGTGAATGTAAAGGATGATTGGTATGTAAACCTCAGCCCAGACATCCCTCGCCAATCTCTAAATTTCTTGAGCAAATGTTACATTTCCTGCAAATTTGATGTTGTAGCCTCTCCAATCTCACTTGTGAGAATGTTCTTGATTTTGTTTATAAGAAAACCAAGATAATGTGTAACAGTATACACATATTGACTGGCCATGAGGGCAACAGCATACGTCTGTGAGTCACCCCCAACAACAGACTGTTTCCCGAGGCGGTAGGCCGAGGGAAACAGTCTGTTTTTGGGGGTGACTCACAGGCCCGAGGGGTTAAAGACGTATGCTGTCGCCCGCATGGCCAGTCAATATATGTTTTATAACACACCTCATCCGTAGCCATGCATAAGAACGTACTATACACAAAACTTGTCACATGAATGATGTAATATGTTGAAGTGGTTCGGCAAAAAAAGTTTCCCTGACAGGGCCGCAAATCTTCTGCAAAACGTTCAATGCACTTTTGATTATCGGTTTCGTTCGTTCTGAGTCCTTGTTGGAAACTAGAGCATTCGGTACTTCTTCAGAAAGTAGGATAAACCTAGAAATTTCTCGACTATCGTTTCGCTCGGCCGCAGACGACATCTTTGTTTACATTCTAGTTTGCGCATGCGCCAATGTTTTTTTGACGTCAGCGGGCATCATTTTTCAGAACTAATGCCTGGCAGGCAACAGTTTGGACAAATGTTGCCTGATGACGTCGTTTACATGGATCAGCACAAAAAGAACGCATCCCACGTGACTATCAATTGGCAAATTAGAACACAGACTGCGGATGAGGTGTGTTATAATAATAATTGACTGGTATATACATACAATCACTCATGATAACAGCAATAAACAGTAATCAGCAGCTAACTACATGTACAATGAATAACAGCAAAACATGTGTAACCCTTTTCCTGCAAGACATTATCACTTTCCCATCAGCTAAGTCAGTAAAAAGCGGTATTAAGCCAAAACATGACGTATTGCCCACTTGGTTTGGTCTGTTATAGCAGCTTTAGTCCAAAAAAATCAAGTTTACAGTATTTATGTTTTCAACATCCTTCAAATGTACAGTATTATGTTAAAATATACCATATGGAATATGTTGTGTTTCATTATAACCATCTTGATCTGATGATGAAATATGGACTTGGCAGGAAAAGGGCTAATATCATGAATATAAAACCTTAATATTAATAATATGTTAATGTAATGAATATCAATACCTGACTACTAATAAAAAAATGAGTTTCAATGTTGTATACTATTGTGAATATAATTTATAATTGCTCATGATCTTTCTAATAGTTAACTTTACATGTTTTGTATATCATACTAAGCTTACCTTAGTTTTCACAGATTTAAAGACACACAGTCATGGCATTCACTTTTACATGTTTTATGATCTTTGTAAACCAAATCTATGGAGACGTCAAATGGAAAATTGTTAAAAGTCAACCACAAACAACACAATAGCTGGAAAGAAATTAGAATCAATGAAACTATCATAACATCATCAACAACAATAAATTTCTATTCTTCCCCCATGTATGCTTTTCTTCGTTTTTCATCTCAATCAAACAAAAAATCCCATTTTCCTTCCCTTGCACCATGTAAACATCTGTTATAAATCTTGGATATGTCACAGGATTGTAATAAATCTCCACTCCACCCAACAAAGGAATCGCAGAGGATATCTGTACAGAGGGATCAGAAATATATGCTTCTGAAGTAACGTTCCGCATAGCATGCCACCACGAAGAAGTCAATCTATTTAAATGAAAATGTGAATCTAAAGCTCCGAGTGGCACAGATGCCAATACTGACCCCTTCAGGCCTTTGACTACATACCAAAGCTTTTGCCCATGGAGCAGAGGCAGCAGCTAATCCAGGCACATCCTGCACTCCCAGAGATCTCAATGCTGAAGAAGTATTTTGCTGTTCTTCTCTCCTTTAACCCCTTGACTACCAAGGCCAATGTATTCCTATATACCAGGCCCCTTATGTAAATATTGATAAAATCTGGGGTGTGGTCATTGCATGAACACTGCTTAGAGTAAAAATTAAGTAAGTACCAATAAACCATATATTTTCTGAATCAGCATGAAATTTCCAACTTTTTCATACATAAATTTTGTATTTCCAGGTCACGTGACTGATCACATGACACGTCATGTGACCAGAGTTGGCAAAGAATATGAATATGTGAAGCATCAGGACGTGTTTTGAATCCATAAAATGATGCAAATTTGAATACAGTTGCAATTTTCATGGCATTGTCTTTACATATATGTAATAATACCCTTTACTTATTTATAGATGTTCCTAGTTATGATTTTTCTCACAAAAGGCAGAGTAAATGAACCATAAACATCAGCATCTGACATGATTCTGTATTTGAAAATCAACACATTTTATATTTGTAAACACCTGCTTTATGTCTTCCTTGCAGAAACATGCATCTAAAATGGTTATGATTTATCAAAAAATATTTTACAATATTTAAAAATACATTTTAGGGAACAACATATCACATGACCAAACACATGACCAGTCATGTGACCAGTCATATTGATAATATGGCTGCTATAAAATTTCACTGGCTTATAATAAAAAACTGTATTTCCTCACGTTTCATTCACGAATATTGCTGTTAATAGAACATATTTACATATAAATCATTTGTTTTCAATAAATAAACATTTCATATCATTAAAAAAACCCAGAAACATCTTCGCGATCGTCTGTACTTCTGAAAACTGTAAACAATCAGTGCGAAGCTTCAGTGATCAGCCTGACCTTTCAGGGTCGAGGTCATGGGTCACGACATTGCTTCCGGATTTTGGCCATACTCGGACGTACGGGGGCGCAATCACATCTGGCCAGATCAGAATACATCAATCTTAGTTGTGCTGCGTGCCGGTGCCGAAAGTACGGGATTTTTAGCGACAAAAACGAAGCAAATACGCCTATTTAACTGTGCCGGATATTTCCGGCACTCAAGGTATATGGTAATTCAATAAGGCGCCGGAAATATCCGGCGCCATAGGTAGTCAAGGGGTTAATGGATGATGTCAACCGGACATCAACAGAAGAACTATTCCTCTGAAGAGACCAGAAAACTCCACCCACTGAAGTGGAGACAAGAAGCCCAGCAAGATTAAAAGTACCCTCCAGTGAATGAAATCTGCTTGAGATCTTAGCCAAAATAGTTGAAATAAACCTACAAGTCTGAAGCCGGTGAACCTGGTGATCCTCCCATAATCTAAGAATGAAGGAGTCCCAAAGCTGAGACTTGACAGGGTTGTAAGTGTGTCTTGAAGGAATGACCATAGTACACAACTGGTTTTGAGTTCATCAACTATAACAGAGCTTTGGCTTCCCTTACCAAATCTGTTGACCGGAAAGTGCCCGCTATGTGCCTGGAATAGACCCGGTTTGTGCCAGGTTTGCAGCCAGTTATGGCAAAAAAAGGGTCATAAAACGGCCATCCATTTTGTTTCTGTGACTGCATTGTATTGAAAAAAAGTTGAGAATTTGGTTAAATTTATAATGACTTGAGAAAAGTGATGGGAACTATATAGATCGTACTAATTTGTACTTCCTCTTTCACTTATCAATGCAAAATTAAACTATCAAATTTAGCAAATTCATTGAGTAATACTTATCTTCCTTTCAAAGCAATTGCACTGTTTGGTATTTGATGTTTCGTTAATTCTATAAACATTCTCCTGAAGCATATACAGGTTGCATCACAAACAACCACTTCCGGTGTTTCTCTACCTTCTGGACAGGTAAACGATTGGTCATAGTTAACGTCCAGGAGTTTGAGAAAGCTGAGCCATGAACACCTGAAGTGATGATACTGTAACTGTTTTGGGAACTCATCGTTGCTAGCAATTTGTTGATTTGCACTCCATATCTGATAATATGTATTCATTGTGAATCTAGTTCTTCATTTATTAGACTTCGTTTTTTGAAGTATTTTTCCCTGGAAAGTCTTTTCCTACTCCTACAATGTTAAGCTGCACAATTTTGCCTGTGCCTAAAACTTTAAACCAAACTTATGAAAATGCATGTCATTCAAGTATCTACAAATTATGGTAAAAAAAAACAATTTATAGAACAAAATTTAGGATATTATTGGAAGAAACTAAGGCAATATTCAGTATTATTCTTCTACCCTACATCTTTGTTCTGATTCTCATGTCAATTTGTCAGTAGATGAAAGCTGACGTCTCTTGTCTAAATTAGGAAAAATAATATTAATCTTACCCAGAGAAAATGAAATGATGGAGATAATCTCTTAGGACTTCATGATGAATCAGGAAGGCGCCCATGTTTAGAATCCCATCTTCATTACCATCGTATTTCGTGAGGAAGCCACAGCTACACAAATATTGGTGAACTATAGGAAATTAATGAATGAGAACATCCAGTTAACATACTTAGATTTCAGTAACTCACCCCGCTATATTATACTCTGAACTATTTCATTAATTAAGGGGACTTAGCTGTAAATTAAAAATTTGCCTAAACTTACCTTGAAGTGCAAATTATAAGTCTTTGAATGGAGCGTAGTGTATCTACCAAACAATGCCTTCCCACTTTCACCGATAGATGGCGCTGTTCCCAAGTACTAAGTACTGAATTCTAATAAGGGTGCCCTGCACAGCTGTAGTCATTCCACTTGAAGCAGGTCACAGAGCAAGTAAATGTAATGGGTGGTAGTGGCAACTACACCAAAACTATTGCAGCAATAGTTAAGGCACAAAGGCAAAAAATATTCCCATTTTCATGGAGCCGGGACGGATGGGAGGGAAGAGCGTAGATACACTACGCTCCGTTCAAAGACTTATAATTTGCACTTAAAGGTAAGTTTAGGCAAATTTTTTGAAGTCTTTTTCATTATGCTCTGTGTATCTACCAAACAATGCCGACTACCAAGCTGGGCGGAATGAAAATAATGGTAGTATCATCAAGTTACCTTCTACTGCTGTGAAGCAGAACAGAGAATAAGGCGGCTCACTTCAGAAGTGTCTGTATGTCTACGGTAGAACTTTGTGAATGTTGTACTATTTGACCAATCTCCAAGTTGGAGAATATGTGTTCAAGTTGCTCCTCTGTGGAGAGCTGCTGAACAGGCTGCTGCTCTAGAACGACCAGTGTCAATACGAGCATCAGCAATAACTGTTCGTACCCATCTGGCTATTGTCTGTTATGTGACTGGGTGATATGGCTTTCTGAATGACAGAAAAAGCTGTGATAGCCGGCTCCCACCCTTTCCGACTGCAAGGTCTCGGTAACGGCGTTTTGTAGATGTACTTCTTCACGTTGTTATCTTGAAAACTCAAATGCTTAGTAGTTATGGTGGTCACTTGAGCCATCATGAATTATTCAAAAGATTACGCAACATTAATGAGATGCATATATTTTTATGATTATTAATTATGGAGTTTTTTAGCCAGGTTTGTCTGGATTGGTCTTCCTTGACGAATTTGTTTGTATTTCGGATCTTTGTCTAAATGGGCTTTAGCGGTAACAATGGCCAGAGCACAGCATAGATCATCATTGTTTTGGATACAAACTATGCTCCATTTAGATTCACAGAATTTCTCCATGTTGACACTTTTCATTACAGGACCCCTCCCATCCTGCAGCATATCGACGTGGATAATATTAACAAAAAGATCCTCATTAATTTCGAAATTCTTGTACGATTGCATGACTCTCTGAATCTGACGATCGGTTTCAAAATCTTTCACGCGCACGAAAGGCAAACTGACAGGTCTCTCGAGTTGCGGAGTACGTAAAACAAGTCTTATAGCATAACTCGATTTCATACCCTGAGTCAGGTCGCTAACTAACCTATCAAAACGCCGGTATAACGCATTTAGCGCTTCTAGTAAATTTCGAGTTTCTATCAGAGTGAAATTGACTACATAGTCACTTGCAGATGTCTTGAACATTTTTATATAATGCTTGTTCACCTCGTGTATATTATATATAATTTCGTCATTTTGGTCATCTTGCATAATTTGTCTACACTTGTTGGATGGAGGAGAAGAGGGACACGCAGATAATAAGGCGTCTAACTCATCGAGTGTTTGACACGTCTGTATTTGGCATCGTGTATGCATGGCAAGAAGGAACAAGTTGAGGGGCAGATTTTCACTGTATGCTGCAAGAAGGGTATCCAGCTCGGCTAGAGAACGGCATGCCAGGATGGCTTGCTCAGTCGGTTGGGCGGGCCTTGTTCTATCGGCCATAGTAACTGATGAGGGAGTTAGAGTGATCTTAGAAGGGAAGGTTAAGACTTCAATGCGTACTGAACAGACACACACACTCTCTATGATTTCTTTTTCTCAAAATCCCAAGTCTATTTATTAAAAAAATACGCATACACATTATGTAAAATACAGAAACCATTGTTACCAAGTCAAAGTGTAAAGAGAAAGCTGTTGACAAGAAAAACAAAAAAGGAAATCTTAGACAAATAAAAACCAGAATATCATTTTCTTTTAACACGGGTATAAAAAATGTTCAGTCATTAAACCAAAATTCAATGTGTTAACTGACTGAATTTTCTTGTTGTTAAGATGGCAACTGTTCATTGTCCATGGTTACCGTTCAAAATTAAAGTGTCCATGAGTTCCTGGTGTCGAACTTGATCATTTTCAGTGTCGCTGTATAACCAGTTTTGGCAGGATAATATTACCTTTAGAAGCTGGGTGCCGGAAATTTCTTATCTCCCTCTGCATAGACTGCATTTCCATGTCCATTTTTGCAAGTCCTTCATAGAAGTACATGTTCATCTTCTTAGCGTATGGCAGCATTAGGCAATCGTGATGAAGCTGAGACAGGTCATTGAGTTCACAATGTGCATCAGCTATTTGACAGATAAAGACCTGCAGAAAACTGCATAGCAGATCCATGAACTTCAGCTCATACCTATACAATTCTTCTCCTTCCTTTATCCATTGGAAGACAATTTCTTCTTCTTGAAGAGTGAAATGAGTGTTGTCGTCCCATTCTGGCTGGGTACATGCTTGCAAACTCCCGTTTGGCAGGGGCTAATGACGGCTTGTTGGACGAACTGGTTTGAGCGTGATGCCATTTCTAGACTGTTTGCTCTCCTCCTCCTTCGTTTTTAATTATCTCGGTGGTTTTCTGTGTGTGTATCCTGCTCTCCAAGACAGATCACAGTGTCAATAGTAGTGGTCTGAAAGAAATTAAATAGATTACTGTATGTTATGGGTGGCATATGAAAAAAGTCTAGGCATTTATATGAAAGTAGCAAAGTGCATTTGCATCAAATGAGAGAAGTGCATTGCCTAAAAGTAAAACTAACAAAATTCTTAAGTTGTGTTCAAATTGAAAGATGCATATGATTTTGGAATGGAGAAAATGTACTTTTTATAATGCAATCCTTAAAGAAGGATAAATAATGGATGGAAATGAAAAGCATTGAATATGTAAAAATTAAACTGATGTGAGTCCATTTTTAATGCAGTGTTAGTAAGCCTTTGCAGTATGCAGAGAGTACGCAATGTGTCATTTTGGTTCTTTACAATGCAAAATATGATAAATGAAATAACCTTTTCACTTGCTCTGCCGTACAAACCACTGCGCGTCACGTGATAGCAGTACTTTACATGGCGAAACAGATTTTTCATTCTATGTATTACAGAAGGTACCAAGACCTACAGAAATTCAGCATTCATTGCTTTTCAAATACACAGTAGTTAATTTTGTAATGTCATCACTGTCTCCATACATTTGTAAAACTACAGTTTGTATACTGGTGAAAAATATTGTGCAAGATTATTGACACTGTTGAACCATGGAGGTAGTAGGCATGGTTGAACTAACGGGCTTGGCGGGGGTGTAAAACAAACGTTTCGGTGTCCGCTCTTGCAGACAATTTTCATGAACTGGTCAAACTTTGGTGTTGCAGACTATATGGTAGAAAATTAAATGAAGAACTCTATGTATAGGATAAAGCCTGAGTACGAGGGCTCTTCTGGTATATAAAGTCCAACCCAACGATAAAATGTCGAGGCCGCAGGCCGAGACATTTTATCGTAGGGTTGGACTTTATATACCAGAAGAGCCCGAGTACGAGGGTTTTATCCCACTTAAAAACTATCGCCCCTAACTGATATATTTTCGTTTTCAATGTGTTTACGTCAACCGTCCCCTTTGTTAATGTAACATGTTTAGGATATGAATTAAAACTTTTATTTGTGAAATAGCCTTCCAATGTAATGGAACATCCTATAAATGCCCTAGGCCACATTATATAAATGCCCGAGGGCATAGCAGATTTTGTGTTGCAGCTGGTTTCCGCTGTGTTACCAAATTTGAATATTAAAACGTACCAGATGTCTACAGAATATGACATGTTCACTTTTGATTGGACAGTACTTTACTACAGCGCTGTCATTCGTTTCTGGAATTTGGTGACCAAGGCTTTATGAGTAAATAAAACACCCTGAATTGAGCACTCTGATTGGTCAATCAACAGTAGATAGTTTTTAATTGTCTCTATGGCTGAGTAAAGGAGAATAGTTTTGACTATAGCAAAGAATGTAACAATATTGGTAAAATTACCTGTGTCTTTCTGCATTGGAGAAGTCCACTTGTGCTGCAGCATCAAATATAATGATGTTGGTATACCCAGTCTTATCTTGAAATCGCGCGTTGAAGTATTTTGCTGAAGACCGCGCTGACAATTTCACACTCGTAACATCATGGATATAGCCAGTAACTTTAGAATATGAGGTACTCATGGTGATATCGATAGTTCTGAGGAAAAAAATTACGCATGAAATTGCACCAACTGCTCCAATATATGGAATGTTCAAAGACATCAGAAGAAGCATGCATCTTCAGAAGTTTCCAGCAGGATGATCGAACACCGTGACTGACTGATTTATTCATTTCTACTGTTTAACTATCACAGCGGAGCTAGGCCGCTTGTTTAATTTTGCACCTGTGGCTCGTTCATAAATATTAAAGAGGGCCAGAGACTTTTTGACACTCTCTACATTTGTCAAAAACAATGTTGTATCGTCAGCATAACTTTTAAGTTTTTTTCCTGTTTATTTGGTAATATGAAGCCCTTTATGGTTTGTATCCTGACGAATAATCTCAGCTAACTGCAGCAATTACATAGAGTAATGGTGACAAAGGACAGCCTTGCCTTACTTTTTTATGAAGTGTAATGGCTCTTGACAAAAAAACATTGTGCTTTATTTTGCATATTAGTATTGTTGTAAAGACGTTTAACCCATTGTCAATGTCATTGATAATTGTCAATTATCTGGTGAAAATAATGGCATCCCCTATTTCTCTTCCTGGAATGTAACCACACTGGTCTGAATTACAGACTTTGCCAATTACTTTCCGTGGACGACTTGACATGATTTTTGCCAGAATTTTGTAGTAAACATTTAAAAGACTAATTGGTCTCCAATTAATTAAATCTGCATTTTCGCCCTTTTTGTAGAAGGTACAAGTCCCAATTTTTGACTCTCTGCCAATTCTCCCTTACTGTAGCGTCAATTTGGTCTTTACCAATAATGTGCCAAAATGTTGTGTATAATTCTGCAGATAAACCGTCAGAATCTGGCCTCTTCTGTGATTAGCCCTTCACACGTTTGTTTATCCTCGTCACACAATGTGTAAATTGAGTTAATTAATTTGTTCTGTAGTTAATCATCAACAGTCTCAATTTTATAAAATCTTTGTAAAAAAAATGACTGAACATCTAAAATATCCCCTATTTCAGCAACTAAATCTCCAACTTTTTAACCTATTTAAAAAGTTTTTCTTTAGGCCAGGAAGAAGAAAAATAAATTGTTCATTGGAATCGCCGCTTCTACTTGGCAGATTTGAATTTTCTTTTTTGATCGTGGTAAATTCTTACTTCCGCATTACAAAAATGTTAGTACTGCCGCTGGTGGCGCCCTACACTTCCTGGGGTTTTCGTAGGCCTATGTTATTGTTGGGAAATATAGTATATAATATTCTCTACAAACCACTTCATTATATAATATTTCACGACTTGCCATGACAATTGTTCACGCACACACACATACACACTCTCTCTCTCCCTCTTGTCTTTCTCGGAGACTATCTCAAAAAGTACAATCACGCACATAAATAATTCAACCACTGACACATGTACATAATTTCAGAGTCACCACTTTTTATTTACAAAAACAGACAGACATCTAATGTTGCTGTTATGTCATTGAAAACTGAAGCAATTACGTTGAACAGCCTGCACGCCATATGACACATTGCTAGGCAATCCCAAATTGGTTTCGATAACCTTCAGCCGATTTGATAAGTTCCTTTGACCAACTTCAAGTTGTTGTTCTAAGGCGACTTGCCGTTCTTCAAGCTGGCTACATTTTTCTTTAAACTGTCCATTTTCCTCACTTAAGAAAATGATCCTTTCCTCTTTCTCGCGTAATAAATACAATGCCCGTTCTTTGTCTGTTTTGCAGTCAGCTAAGGCAGCATTTTTTTGTGCCAGTTCTTCACGGAGATCGGACACACGTTTTTCACACCCGGTAAATCTTTGTTGAATATTTAAACATAACTGCCTCCCTTCTTCTGTGTTTAAATGTTCTAAAAGTGTCTTAATCTTATTACCATGATGTTATGCGGGCCATTTAAAAAGTCACGCAATACCCAGCACTGATATTTCATACCTTCTATATTACTTTGATTTCGTTTAATCAAACGACGACCATGTTTTTCTGCATGTCCCCCTGTTAGAAAGTTTATGCCAAATACGGCAGTTGCGTCTGAGGTTACCGATCCTATTGCAGTCACGAAACGGCCCAAAACGGTAAAACCAAATTTATCATACTGATCTCCCAACATTGATTTGCCAGATGCTGCGAAACGATATCTGGCGACAGATCGAACACTATTCATCTGTGTTTGGTCAGATTCGCCAACCCCAACCATCTCAACTGGACACTCGAATTTATGCTGTATACGTGATTTCATTAGATGTGCAACTGACACTTTTTGGCGACTTGTGCCGTCGTCGATGTAAGATACGGCGGGCAACTCTGCAGCACGGTCATCAATCATCCCCAATTGTACCCGCTCGACTTTGCTCAAATCTTTTACCAATATGAACCAATAAAAATACACCGGCCGTTAAACAGCTATCGTGTTGAAAGTGGTGTAATTTATTTTGAAGGGCAGGTGGGAACGCTAAAGTCTTGTCAAACAGGACTGGCAACCCCACTGTGGCCGTCAAAAGTCGCTTGCTGTCACGATCAACCCCTAGTAATTTTAAACGAGGTAGCGTCTCTTTATCTAAGAAATTGCCGATTTTGTTCGTTGAATTGAATATTGCAGCGGAATCTTAGTATTTTTAAAAATGCGAGGTGAGTGTGCATGTGAGTATAGCCATTAACAAAGACAACAATGACCTTAGGGGACGAGCAATCCATAAGGCATAAGAAATTTGTATGTGTTTGTTTGTTGACGAAAGCTACTGTTTGCAAGTCATCGCAAAAAGGTGTTAGTCGTCGTATTTATAATGCATGATAAGAGAGACATACGTGGTAAATAGTAAACACAGTCACCTGTAGTCTATTCAGCTCTGCGTCTATGTGCCCCACATGCCTATGGGGCGCATATATCAAAATTTGCATATAAGTTCTGCTTATGTGTGAATAGGTTGTCAAACTTTGAGGCGTCACTGTTGTCCACTACACATGTGATGATATTTTAGCAATATCCCCGTGTAAATCGATATACCGGTATCTATTGCAGGGCTTGAATTAAATTAACTTTTTTGCCTGGTAGTCCCATTGGGCTACCATTTTCTGAAGTTCGTAGGCATAAGTGACAAGGTATGGCCCATGCATGAATGAAGAGCTGTTTTTGTACAGGATATTTTCATTTATAGTTAGACAATGGAAGATGTATTTTGCATGATGTCAATCACAGAAGGTGGATTGTCAATTGAAGAGACTGTATTACATAAAGGTTGCACAGGTGATGGTGGTGGTGGTGATGGTGGTTTTGTAATGGTGGCAGCAACAACCAATACAACGTTGTTGTCAAGGATTGAGAAAGTTATGCTTTATGTTGATTAGAAGCTCTTCAGTGAGGTCTGTGTCATTGACAATTGTGGTCAAGGAATAAAGACGTCAATTGAGATACTATGCTGGGATATGTAGTTTAAAAAAATTGTTGGTCTCCGTCTTTATGGATATGTGGGTTGTAATTGTAGTGGTCAGTTTCGAAGGGTTACAACGCATCTGATAGTGTTGGCACTTCATTGAAGTTGTATCTAGAGAGTAATCAGGGAGTGGTTTTTTGCATATGCAGTATATATTTTGATTGAGGAACATGCAGATTGTATATTGCCTGAAACTGTACTGAGCTGGTCAGCGTCATCAACTCTAGCTAAATCAGAAATACTTGGTGCCATTTCTATCTCAGAATCTCGTGTTGTTGTGACTCTCCTTTTAGAACCAAAAAATCGTACTGAGATATTATTGAAGTGGTAGGTGTTTCCAATTTGGACTCGTATATCTGGTCCCCAAAGGGCAAGTTTAATACTTGTGGTTTGATCGCCAATTATGTAACACTGTTTCTTCATTGCTTCACCAGAACTGAGTGTGTGTGTGTGTGTGTATCCTGCTCTCCAAGACAGATCACAGTGGCAATAGTAGTGGTCTGAAAGAAATTAAATAGATTACTGTATGTTATGGGTGGCATGTGAAAAAAGTCTAGGCATTTATATGAAAGTAGCAAAGTGCATTTGCATCAAATGAGAGAAGTGCATTGCCTAAACGTAAAACTAACAAAATTCTTAAGTTGTGTTCAAATTGAAAGATGCATATGATTTTGGAATGGAGAAAATGAACTTTATATAATGCAATCCTTAAAGAAGGATAAATAATGGATGGAAATGAAAAGCATTGATGTAAAAATTAAACTTATGTGAGTCCATTTTTAATGCAGTGTTAGTAAGCCTTTGCAGTATGCAGAGAGTACGCAATGTGTCATTTTGGTTCTTTACAATGCAAAATATGATAAATGAAATAACCTTTCACTTGGTCTGCTGTACAAACCACTGCGCGTCACGTGATAGCAGTACTTTACATGGCGAAACAGATTTTTCATTCTATGTATTACAGAAGGTACCAAGACCTACAGAAATTCAGCATTCATTGCTTTTCAAATACACAGTAGTTAATTTTGTAATGTCATCACTGTCTCCATACATTTGTAAAAATACAGTTTGTGTACTGGTGAAAACTATTGTGCAAAATTATTGACACTGTTGAACCATGGAGGTAGTAGGCATGGTTGAACTAACGGGCTTGGTGGGGGTGTAAAACAAACGTTTCGGTGTCCGCTCTTGCAGACAATTTTCATGAACTGGTCGAACTTCGGTGTTGCAGACTATATGATAGAAAATTAAATGAAGAACTCTATTTGTCTCTATGGCTGAGTAAAGGAGAATAGTTTTGACTATAGCAAAGAATGTAACAATATTGGTAAAATTACCTGTGTCTTTCTGCATTGGAGAAGTCCACTTGTGCTGCAGCATCAAATATAATGATGTTGGTATACCTTGTCTTATCTTGAAACCGCGCGTTGAAGTATTTTGATGAAGACCGTGCTGACAATTTCACACTGGTAACATCATGGATATAGCCAGTAACTTGAGAATATGAGGTACTCATGGTGATATCGATAGCGTGGAAAGTTCATAACTAGGGCCACATCGGAGACAAGTAATTGTTCAATCTCGGTGCTGGTGCTTGATTCCAATTGTTGTACAGCCCACTCCAGTTCAGAGACACGTTGATGTTCCATGCTTGCCTAGTGATTACAATACCATGCCACCTGTTTAAATATACACTTTCATGTTGTGGGTCTGTACATAATCGATCAAAGTGCGTGTACCTCATTGGGCCTTTCTGGAGAAGGGGCGTGGCGGGCCCGAGAGAGGGGGGGGGCGTGGATGAGGCTGTTATGTCACAAGTAAACTCGCCAACGAAGGCATGTCACATGTATTCAATTTACAAACATTTAATTTGGGTTAGTTTCACATATACAAGGATGGGGAATCGTTCACAAGTCTAACAATAGTTTTGCTGCTGAGGATGGCATGAGTCGTCTTATTGCATTTACATACTCCAACAACAGACTGTATCCATAATTTGGACCTAACACATCATCTTTGTCATAATAGGAAGACTGGTATCTACAATTGGAAGCTCTTGAAATGACATGAGCCTTAAAAATTGCATAACGTCTAAGGCGATGATAGGTTTTATGTATTGCTGTGCTGATTGATTCAACATTTGCAGATTTTTATATTTCAATATGTTCTATAACCTGTACCATGAGTTTGCACCATATTATGACACAAGTGTATTCGTGGCCCTTAAAACGAATCACTGAAAGAGGTAAACTTTCGTCTAGTTTACAGAGTGTAGGGACACCAATATCTATATACAAGAATTCTTGGTTTCGTTCAGAAGCACCATTGATCGACTGACGAAATTCTATATTTGGAAACATATAATCTAGTTGACCATCATGGCGTCACAAACGCTTAAACAGTGAAATATGACACTCAACTTGATTTATCATTGCAAGTTTTGCTTCCGCAGGAGACATGACATTAACGGTACCCCCACACATTCTTAACAGACAACGGAAAAAATCTTCCCGTGAAGGAGATCCCATGTATCGTAATGATTCACGACAAGCATCTTTGAATGCCTGTAGGTGTTTGTCACGTCCTTGAAATGTATTTATGACTCTACGAAAATTTCCATGAACTATTAAGATTTCTCTCTGATGAAGACGTACTGTTGGTGATATTCCCCTTCCTTTGTCTGTGCCCTGAGATAAAAAAAGGAAAGACAGAAATATTATGGACTGAGTTGGTGTTGACAGTATACATGTAATATGCTGGTTACCATTTGCTGCGTCATGATAGGTTATCAAATTGCCGACAAATTTTGATCGCCATGTTAACTTGCTTTGACGTCGCCAACAAAACAGTCTACTTGTTACTTGTAAGTATATGCGATAAATTTTTGAAAATATTGCTACTAAGGCCAGAGAAAAATAAAATCTTGTTCATCGGATTTTTTGGACCAAGTTCCAGGAGCGGCGAGCGACAATTTTTTTTTAAATTTTTTTTTAGGCCAAAGGTAAACGCGGTTCTCTGGCATTTTTGCACAGATGCAGACAAGGCAAGATAATTGTTTCCCTTTTAACCAGAAATATCTCAGACAAGAAACACTGATACTGCGGACTGAATTCAATCAATACTATATTTCCCAACAATAACGTAGGCCCACGAAAACCCAAGAAAGTGTTGTACTGAAATATTTGTAATGTGGAAGTAAGAATTTGCCACGATCAAAAAAATTCCAAATCTGCCAAAGTAGAAGCGGCGATTCCGATGAACAATTTATTTTTCCGAATCAGCGAATTTGCGTCTCCCACCAAAACAACTTACGATGTCAACCGCACGCTAATGCCATCCGATGTTACGTGCTCTGAAGTCCTCAACATCAATATAAAGGCCGCAAAAAACGATCCCTACCGACGTGGCCAGCAGATCAGCATCGCCCCATCAGGATCATCCAGCTGTGCCGCAAGGGCATATCGCAACTACCTCGCAGCATGGAGACAACCAAGCCCACGCATTAAAACCAGTGTCATGGTATATATTTTGTGTCCAAATGGGAAACACTTTCAGCAAAAAAAAAACGAAAGAAAATTTTAAAAACTTATATCAAAATTTTATTAGACTGGAAAATGTGGTGGTCAAAGGCCATAACATCGGTTAGTTTTACCCACCGAAGATTCTAGCTGTGATTCTGCCTCTGACGGTGATCCTAGTTTGCTCTGGCTGACTGTGTCATCGGCATTGTCTTGCTGCAAAAGTAAATAAATAGATCAATCAATAAATAAACCACTGCACAGGTAGTCATTGTAAATGGCTCAAATTTACTGAAAATTAATATGGTTGTATAACAACCCTAATATCGGAATATGATTTATGGCGCCTATATTGGTGTTGTCGCTAAATGGCAGCTTCTTGACAATTGAAAGAGATGATTGCACACTGTATTGTATGTCATTCTTTGTAGGGTCTTGGCGGGATTGAACAGCTTTCACATTTTCTATTTCGACAGCACTTCTTGCATTCAGATTTGTCATATCTACTAAAAGTTGCAGTAAATATTCATTCAAAAATAAATGGAAGTAGTCAAACGCTGCACTATCAGGTTGCATATTTACAGTTGGACCCTTTGCATATTATATCGAGCACCCTGTTGAGCATTGAATACGTCTCCCCAGTCAGGATAGTTACGCCTGTTTCTCGCCATTCGGAAGACGTCCAAGCACACGTCTCCCTCTATGTCTAGGGTGACTACTGACAGGGTTCTCACCTTGCCTTTGTCGCCCAGCTTCCTGATCATTAGAGTGATCACCAAGTTCTATGTTGTTTGATGCTGCAGGATGTTGTTGTTTTCATTGTTGTTGAACATGGCGGTTTTCATGGTTGTTCTCATTCAAAACATCATTTAGGCCTACGATGTTGTCATTGTCAATATTCTGCCCGTTAGCTACATCATGTCCACCATCACTGCCATGGTCGCTATCATCAGTCTCGCTATCTTCACTGCTTTTGACTTCAACTCGATCAAAAACGTCCTAAAACTCTTCCTCGTCAGCGAGGGATTGATCCTCAACTGTCTCCTGGTCGCCATTTTTAAATTTCAGTCAGGAAAATTTCAAAGACTCACGGTAATCGTCTGCTACGCTCAGCTCCATCTGTGCTGGACTCATTGCGTACGAAATTCAATAGAAAATACGGCTAGTTTTCAATCGGGTTCAAACCCACAACATACGGCATCAGTCGCCTAGTGGAGAGGCCACAGAGAGAACCGCTCAGCTAAATCCCCACTCTAAAAAAGAGTGGTTCAATAGCCGGCGAGACCCCCTAGCATACATAGAACCTTTCAATGATATACCACCCAAGAAAATTTAGAAAACGGCTTAGTAAGCCAGGCACACGATGCACACTTGATTCAGTGACGTAATCGGACACACTACTCATTTAATTCTTGGGATATTCAGGTACTATTTTGTCGGATTTTTAAGTGTGAATGGAGAATAAATAATAATAATAATAATGATAATAATAATAATAATAATGTTTATTGTGCTACAACACACTTAAGAAGTGTGGTACGGCAAAAATACCTTTACAATTCAACTTTACAAGGATTAACAAACACTGGTTGTTGCTGCTGCTGGGGGAGAAAGTAAAGTACTTGAAATATACTTAACAAGGGGTAATTTATCTGACTGACTAAAGGTGTAAATCAGAACCAAAAAAATGTACTGAGATATTATTGAAGCGTAGGTGTAGGTGTTTCCAATTTGGACTTGTTGTATGTCTGGTCCCCAAAGGGTAAGTTTATTACTTGCGGTTTGATCGATGATTATATAACACAATTTCCTCATTGCTTCTCCAGAACTGAATGTGTGTGTGTCCTGCTCTCCAAGACAGATCACAGTGGCAATAGTAGTCCTGCCCCACATGTGGCACCGGCCATATAGCTATCTGTAGGTCAGATAGGTAGTGGTCACTATAGGGCTTAGCAAGCTACCCTTGTCAATCTTTAGGTCAGTTTTGACAAGGACATGACCCTCTGCACAAACAACAGCACTGACAACACTGGCAAGAACACTCAGCACAATGTTTCTCACATTTCTTTTTATTCTCGAGTTGTTTAAGATAGTTTGTGCACATCCCTCTTACAGTCATTGCTCTCATAATTTCCACACGAAGGCAATTTACCTGACTCCTGATGAATTTAGTGCACAGAACTTTCATGTCATCTTCACACTGATTAACGTCAATTCTAAGGGCATACAAATGTGCATCTCCTTTCCTTACTTGGACCCCAGTGTATTATTATGTCAATATCGGGTATATTTATCCCAAGTCCAAATGCAACAGTAGCAACAATGCATCTGATCTTACTACCTGTGCCAGAAAATTCACTCAGTATTCTTTTCTGGTCTTCTGCTTCAAGTAGTGCATGGTACATGTCAACCATTCTGTTTTCTACAGTTCTGATCCCATTAAGGTAAGGTAAGCCTTTTCACCAAGGGTGCACATAATGTCTTTCCATTTCTTTCCAGCTTGGACAATACTCCTGCCAGTTAAATCAGAACTCTAAATAAATATTTTCATTCCGAAATATACTGCATTTCAAACAAAAGCTTCAACTTAACCTTCATTCATGTCAACATAGAACTTACACTCTTTATGATTTTAAAACATTGTCTTTGTGAGAATCCATTGTTACAAAAGTGACCACCAGGCCATTCAGCTTCCACAAAATGTGAGCAATTCTTCACATTAATCAGCCAGATATAATGCATGGAAAATGAGCACCAAAACTAAGCTGTTATAAATAACAAGAAAGGTTTGTATTGCCATTTCACCATGTTACCAGTGCCCTTGCTCAGTGAAGAACCCATCACAAGCTTTCAATAAAAGTTTTAAGTGACTGCAATATTCCTGGTAATTAACCATGTATCCCATTTATACTGTTTTTGCTCAGTGAATTAACTTCACATGTTTTTGCGGTCAAGAGCTTCCAAAGTTATGATATATATATAATATTTCATCTTGCATTTGGAACAAAAAAGGCATTTTATTTAATTTCTGTACCTAGTATGGCCACTGTAGCCCTTACCTGACATATATGATGCATTTTCTAGATTCTCTCCCTGTTTCTTGTAGTTCCTTGATGTACCACATGACTTAATCTTTGAATTCCATCCCAGGGTCAGCTTTTACATGCAAGTAGATATTGGGTCTATGAAAAGCAATCATGTGGAGTGGGTATGAAGAATGTACTGTGTCAGCTATAACATCATCTCTTTTCTGATCTATTCAAATATATCTCAATGAGTGATAATATAGAAAGAAAAAAAGTTTGGCAACATTGAAAATATATATATTAATCTTAATCCCACTGGTTCTCACTTAAATAGTATAACTTTATTCAAATCAGCACACATCTTCAACACAGGGTGCAAAAAACCAAAATTTACCCTTTCTGGATGTCACAGCTAAAGGAAGGGAAATAAAAGTATTAAACTAATATTACTTTATCAAATATCTGTGTAAGCTCCACTATAGTACCACACTTTGTCCCCTACCCCCCCCCACCCCCTTGTCCTTGCTGTGTACTTAAGGATGACCTTTGCCAATAATTGTGTTTGCACAATGTTTGTAAAAACATGAGAATGATAATTTACATTAGTATCTCACATGTTATTAGTTAAATTTTGAGAGAGTTAGGTCAATAGAGTTACAAAGACAAAATACTCTCCTTATACCTGTCTGGATGCTTTGCAACAATATTTACATCATTTTCACTCAGGGACATCATTTTCAAAATTTCATTCTTGATGATTTCAGTGCATGTGGCTGTCAGGATAAGAATGCTAGCTCCAGTGTAGTAGCTTCTGATATCTCCAATTTCTTTATACATTGGTCGAAAAGTGTGCCCCCTGTAATTAAAACAATCACAATATCAGTGAGCATTGATAAAAATCACTAATTTAAAGCCGCACTTTTCAATCCCAGGTTCTCGCATTAGTGGAGTTCTCCTCCCAGTCAAACACCTGGCCAGTACGATGTTTGATTTCTATAACATTAATCACACAAACTGATCTCAACCTTTTGTCACATTTTGCTAATCCTGCAAACAGAGTTTATGCAAGCTTTTGATTGACGGTCGGTTCAAATCGCCAACGGTCATTGATTCCCCACCACAAACGCTTGAATTTCCTAAAAAATTGTCTTCCAGTCGCGTTAGACTTTGAATATAACCACAGAGTTCGATCGGCAGCAACTTTGCGCTGACCGCTTGGCAGTCTGTCTGTGTTTTTGCGGAGGGGGAAAACTAAAAAGTGGCATTTTCTGGAGCATGTGCCCATGTGTTGCCTGTTTGGTGTCCACTCACACAATAAACGCCGCCATAGCTTGGCGTCCTTTTAAAGGGAGGCTACGCCTTTAATACAAAATTTCAAACAAAAATGGTGTGTTATTTTTTGTTGCAAAATATATGATGCATAGAACCTATGCAGAGGATCATCATTAATAATTTTCTGGGGGCAAAAGGAGTCATCATTTTTTTAGGATGATGATTTGTAAAATTTCTTTTCTTAAAGGCGGAGCCTCCCTTTAAAAGGACCCAAGGTATGGCGGCGTTCATTGTGTAAGTGGACACAAAGCGGGCACACGCTCCATAAAGTGCCACTTTTTAGTCTCCCCGGCCGCAAAAACACAGACAGACTGCCAAGCGGTCAGCGTGAAGCTGCTGCCGATCTAACCCTGTGGTTTTATTCAAAGTCTAACGCGACTAGAAGACAAGTTTTAGGAAATTCGAGCATTTGTGGTGGGGAATCAATGAACGTTGGCGATTTGAACCAACCGTCAATCAAAAGCTTGCATAAACTGTTTGCAGGATTAGCAAAATGTGACAAAAGGTTGAGATCAGGTTGTGTAATCAATGTTATAGAAATCAAACATCGTACTGGCCAAGCGTTTGACTGGGAGGAGAACTCCACTAATGCGAGAACCTGGGATTGAAAAGTACGGCTTTAAATACAATAACATTATAAAACGTATACTAATTCAACCATCTATCAATTTTCAACATTTATAAATCAAAATGTTATTTTTTTCTCAAATTATTCAGACCAAAATGTAAACCATTTGCATTCATGTGAAACATATCTCACTGCATTGTCCTTACTCAGTAAACAATAACTTGTATGCAGCTTGTATACATGAAAATAACTATGTATATAAGTAAGTTAAACCATAGAATTAATAGCATAGCAGTTGATAAAAAGCCTACCATGTATACATGACATGTGCCTCATCAATGGCTACAAGACACACTCCCTTCCTATATATATCTTTCTCTGTTAAGAATGACCAGTTTTCAATTTCCAATAAGGCTTCAGGTGACAAAAATATGGTGCTATACTTTCCCTCTTTAAGACCTAGGGAGACAGTAACAAATTTAAGGCCTCGTTATATAGCCACAGCTTTGCAAACATTCCTCAATATAACTATGTAATTCTACTATATAAGTGTTGTGCGTATAACCATCATGGTACTATTTGTAACTATATCATTATTGTTGTTGTTGTTGTTGTTGAAATATGTGTCTATAGATAATAAAAAGGAAATTACTTAATTTTTTTTTCCTAGAAAACGTTTCACTTTCCTTCCTGCACTGTCCTGATCTATATGTTTGTTTCAGGAAATGTAATTTAGTAAAAACAAAGTGAAAATAATGGCTTATTACCATGGTGGATATGATGCAGCTAAATTCTATTATTTATGACATGTAAAGACAGTGCATTTTTTCAAAAAACAGTACAAGCATATTTCTCTTCAGTAAGGGAGCAGGAGAATATTATAACATTCTCCAAAACTTTCCATAACATAAACTGTCACTTACCATCTATTTGTTCTTCCTCCATTTCCACTCTATTGGTTATGTAAGGGCACTGAATACCCTTCTTTGACCAAATGTTCACTTGATCAATGGCAAGGCTCTTGAGCGGACTTCCCTGAAATATGATGAACTGAGGGGTCAATCGTATCAAGCAAAATAGGTGGAATAAATATGACATATAAGTCACTCTTTCCATAACCTGTTGGTAATATTCCCATGCAGTGCCCTTTGTTCATTACGTGTTTTACAATGTTGTACTGATCATCTTTAAGATGGTATCCAAATTTGGGAAACAGACACGAGTTATACATAGTTTTTATCTCTGCACGGACACCGTCCGGGGGAACTTATAGGTTTGGTCATGTCCGTGCGTGTGTGCGTGCGTGCGTCCGTCCGTTCACGCAGATATCTCAGAGATGCCCTAAGCGATTTCATTCAAACTTGGTACAAGGATTACTTCATATGTCATACAGATGCACGTCGATTTGTTTTGTGATACGATCCAATATGGCTGCCAGGCGGCCATTTTATTACGATTTTTTCATGTACAGAGCCATAACTCAGGCATATCTCAACCGATTATATTCAAACTTGGTACAAGGACATTGACCTATGTCATACATATGCACATTAATTTGTTTTGTGATACGATCCAATATGGCCGCCAGGCGGCCATTTTATTACGATTTTTTCATGTACAGAGCCATAACTCAGGCATGTTTCTACAGATTTTATTCAAAGTTGGTACAAGGACATTGACGAATGTCATAGCTATGCACATCAATTTGTTTTGTGATACGATCCAATATGGCCGCCGTGCGGCCATTTTGTTACGATTTTTTCATGTACAGAGCCATAACTCAGGCATATCTCAACCAATTTTATTCAAAGTTGGTACAAGGACATCAACCTATGTCATACACATGCACATTGAGTTGTTTTGTGATACGATCCAATATGGCCGCCGTGTGGCCATTTTATTACGTTTTTTCATGTCCAGAACCATAACTCAGACATGTATCAAGCAAATTTATCAAAGTAGTGGTACAAGGAGATTGACCAATATCATACATATGCATGTAAATTTGTTTTGTGATACGATCCAATATGGCTGCTGTGTGCGGCCATTTTGTTATGATTTTTTCATGTACAAAGCCATACCTCAGGCATATTTCAACCAAATTTAATCAAAGTTGGTACAAGGACATTGACCTCCCGTATGTCATACATATGCACATTGATTTGTTTTGTGATTCGATCCATTATGGCCACCATGTGGCCATTTTATTACGATTTTTTCATGTCCTGAACTACAACTCAGACATGTATCAAGCGAATTTATTCAAAAGTATTTTTATCACAGACCTAATGAAGAGGACTCTATCCTCTCTGAGGACCTGTAATCAAAGCACCCATTAACAAGTGGGGACTGTGTCATCAACGATGACTTGTTATCTCTGTGATGGAGATCATCTTTACTTAGGGAGGTTGTCATTTTCAAACAGGCGGTACCTCGCGCGGAGTCTGCGGTGTCCCTCTTACCCTGCCGGGACGTGAGGTAAAGCAGTTAGCGCCTTTTAATGAGTTCGCATGCATAAATTGTCCCGCGGAAAACCGCACCATTTGGCACGTCATTAAAGCTTGTGACGTAGTCTTCTGATCTTGCCGACAGTAACGCCGATGTGTGACAAGTCCAGCGAAGGAGCAAGGACTCGCACACGGTCATCTGACAGTGTTCAACTTGTCATATCAGTAATGGCTTTTACCGGGGTCTGAAGAGGTCGACAGCAATTTAGGTTGAGTGACATTAGCGTCTATTGTTGAACGAATCAGACAAAAAACGTCTGCAACAATGTAGCATTGCCCCAAGGGCATGCGGAAGTCTTATGTAAATATTTTTGGTTACACCAATAAATGTGTACGCCGATTAGAAAGATGCACGCAATTTTAAAACTGTACTATTTTCCAACTGTAACATCGGGCAGTTGATCATATTTCTAAAATAAAAATGACATCACTGATCACAAAGAAACATGATGTTGAAAAGAAAGAGACCATGGTATAACTTGGCTGGTAATGTAAGTATGTTTTCTTTCTTATAGCTGAAGGTCTATTTGTTGAACAATATTTAAGTTTTGAAGCAATAATAAAAACTACAGCTTACGTTAAATATTTTCCCCATTGCGAAACTTTACGTCATGGTTTTAGTAATGCATAAGGTTACCAACTTGATTATGTTACAAACAATAACGTAGACAAACATGGGTTATTTATTTGAACATCCGAGATCGGAGCTATCTTTTTCCCTTTCAAAAATTTGAACACAGAAGCTTGTTTGGGTAGCGAGGAACATGTTGTGATAGAACTTAGAAGTATGGTCCCAAGAAAATTTCTCAGAATCGGGAACGTGCGACGTGGTATATAAAAACGACATGCACGAACTTTGAACTTTGAATGTACGTTACATCGGTCCGACAACTCAGGCTCCCGATCCCGTTCATTCTGCGAACAGACGGTTTTTGACTACGTGTGACGGCGACATCAGGTTTGGGATATAGTTCCTCTGCAATTCAGAGGTCAAGACAGGACAACCCTAGATCTCCTCTGATTGGTCGTAAGATCCAAAAATATCGCGACAAATATTGGTTATTTTGACTATCTGCTGAATAGATGTTTTTTGACGGTAGTGTAATTATTAAATATTGTAGTGTTGTACTGTTATGGTAGCGACGTTATTTTTTTAACTTATCAGATACATGGCTGAAATATTAAACCGTGGATATGTTTCCTCAGATTTTGCCGTCGAGCTTCGCAAAAACCCGCCCACTTTGTGCAGATTGCTTTTTAATTAGACAAGTTCTTGTCTCGTTTATTCGGTAAGTTTAACTGGAATTTGGCCTGGCCGCGTAATAACCGTTGGGCCTGGGTTTCAACTCTGTCTTGTTTTCTAGTTCAACACACAGGCCTTGCGAGGCACTGAGTCAGGGGACACGTGAAATCGACTTTTCTCTGTTGAACGTGAGACTGACTGCAGAGAGGGCGTTGAACTCGTCAACCCTGCAACACAAATTTGTATCACTGATGTCTACGAAGTCTGCATTAGTGCATTGCCAGTATTTAGAAGTGACATACGTTGAATAGTCTCAATTAATCACTTGTAGTCTACAAAGCGCCCCGACTCTTTGGATACTGCCTTCATGACAGTCAAAATACTGTGAATGCTTCAGCATCCTTCCTCAGAAAAAATATGAATGAAACCCTACAATGATTATCATCTTTGCGTTCAGCCGACATCCCCCACCCCCACGTTGTCAGGTGGCCTGTCTTCTTCAGCGTATATATTGTTTGGCAATATAACACTTTCACTTGTTTTTTGTTCAAAACGGGATAAACGCCGGTCACACCATCTTTCTTTCCGATTTTCCAAAGACGTCACGTCGACTTTCTCTTCCGTGTTTGAGCGAAACAAACGTCGGCTTCATTCTGAAATGGTTGGCTATTCGTGGGCGTAATGTTAGTCCAATGGTAAGTTATACCCGACGTGAACGTCGGAATAATTCTGACTGTAGTCGGGAAAGCAAGGTTGACCTTGAGAGAGAGTCACGTTCGCTGATGCGGCACTACACTGATAGCAACAAGTTCGCCGATTGCATTGTCTGAACCACCGTCGTCTGAACTGTTCGTGCCAGGGCAGTTATTGTTGTTCAGCATATTGCAGTGGTTGTGCGGGACCCTTCGTTGATACTTCAGATTTCGTCACCATTTGCCGTTATATATCAACTAAAAGCAAGTCCCGTTCCATTGTTATCAGAATATTTAGCTGGCCTTATGTCTGATCGAGAGGAAGCGTGCAAACAATGTCATATGACATGTTTTGTTTTTAGTGTATTGTAGTTGTTTCTGTTGTACGTCACTGAGATTCGTCAATTTAATTCCCCATTTCATGTAATGAATAAAATTCTATTGAATTTTATTGAATCGTGTGCCACCAACTTAAGCGTGTTGATTAAATTTGATAAAGATTATGAGAGGTTTGAGTATTTCATGATTAAAAGCTATTGTTGTTAAACAGATTGACTAAGTTTATCGATTTTCTTTCCCTGTCCAATCTTTTAAATGTTCCATCATAACACCACTTACCCAAGTTACATGTCAATGGTTACCAACACCATATTGTTCTGTCCAAATCATCACTGTCAGCTAGTGTAATTTCCTGTCTGAGTCAAGCCAGTGACAGGTCATCATCACTGTCGGCTGTATTTTCCTGTCAGTGTAAAACCAGTGCAGTGGCAGGTCATCCTCACTGTTTATTTCAGTGTCCTGTCTAAAATATCCCCTATTTCAGCAACTAAATCTCCAACTTTTTAACCTCTTTAAAAAGTTTTTCTTTAGGCCAGGAAGAAAAAAAATAAATTGTTCGTTGGAATCGCCACTTCTACGTGGCAGATGTGAATTTAGTATTGCCGCTGGTGGCGCCCTACACTTCCTCGGGTTTTCGTAGGCCTATGTTATTGTGGGGGAAAATATTGTATATAATATTCTCTACAAATCAGTTCATTATATAATATTTCACGACTTGCCATGACAATTGTTCACGCACACACACACACTCTCTCTCTCCCCCTCTTGTCTTTCTAGGAGACATTCTCAAAAAAAGTACAATCACGCACATAAATAATTCATTCACTTACACATGTACGTAATTTCAGAGTCGCCACTTTTTATTTACAAAAACAGACAGACAGCTAATGTTGCTGTTATGTCATTGAAAACTGAAGCAATTACGTTGAACAGCCTGCACGCCACATGACACATTGCTAGGCAACCCCAAATTGGCTTCGATAACCTTCAGCCGATTTGAAAAGATCCTTTGACCAACTTCAATTTGTTGTTCTAAGGCGACTTGCCGTTCTTCGACGCACACATTTTTCTCTAAAAATTTCATTTTCCTCACTTAAAGAAACGATCAATTCCTCTTTCTCGCGTAATAAAGACAATGCCCGATCTTTGTCTGTTTTGCATTCAGTTAAAGCATCATTCGTTTGTTCCAGTTCTTCACGGAGATCGGACACAAGTTTTTCATACCCGGTAAATCTTTGTTGGATATTTAAACATAATTGCCTCCCTTCTTCTGAGTTTAAATGTTCTGAAAGTGTTTTGATCGTATTACTATAATGCCTTGTATTATGCGGGCCACTTAAAAATTCACGCAATACCCAGCACTGATATTTCATACATTCAATATTACTTTGATTTTGTTTAATCAAACGACGACCATGTTTTTCTGCATGTCCCCCTTTTAGAACTTTTAGGCCAAATATGGCAGTTGCGTCTGAGGTTATCGATCCCATTGCAGTCACGAAAGAACCTAAAACGGTGAAACCAAATTTATCATACTGATCCCCCAGCATTGAATTGCCAGATGCTGCGGAACGATATCTGGCGACAGATCGAACACTATTCATCTGTGTTTGATCAGATTCGCCAACCCCAACCATCTCAACTGGGCACTCGAATGTATGCTGTATAGTTGATTTGATTAGATGTGCAACTGAAACTTTTTGGCGAGTTGTGCCGTGGTCGATGTAAGATACGGCGGGCAACTCTACAGCACGGTTTTCAATCATCCCCAATTGTACCTGCTCGACTTTGCTCAAATCTTTCACCAATTTGAACCAATAAACTACATGTATCGTAATGATTAACGACAAGCATCTTTGAATGCCCCTAGGTGTTTTTCACGTCCTTGAAATGTATTTATGACTCTACGAAAATTTCCATGAACTTTTACGATTTCTATCTGATGTAGACGTACTGTTGGTGACATCCCCATTCCTCTGTCTGGTCCCTGAGTTAAAAAAAGGGAAATTAAGACGGAAATATTATGGACTGAGTTGGTGTTGAAAGTATACATATAATATGCTGGTTACGATTTGCTGCGTCATGATAGGTTATAACGAAAAACATAACATCGGTTAGCTTTACCCACCGAAGATTCTAGCTGTGATTCTGCCTCTGACGGTGATCTTGGGTTGCTCTGGTTGACTGTGTCATTGTTTTGCTGCAAAAGTAAATAAATAGATCAATCAATAAATAAACCACTGCACAGGTAGTCATTGTAAATGGCTCAAATTTACTGAAAATTAATATGGTTGTATAACAACCCTAATATCGGAATATGATTTATGCCGCCTATATTCTGAAAGGATTTTTTGTAGTCTATCGCCCTCTAGTATCCGAATGTGATTTGTGCGAGATTTCTTTTTGTAGTCTAGCGCCCTCTCAATATCCGAAGGTGATTTGTGTGATATTTATTTTGGGTCTAGCGCCCTATAAGATTGGAAATGGGGATTTATCTCTCATGTTATTCAAACTGAACATCGAGGAGAAAAAGATAACCAAAAAAAACAAACAAACAAACAAACAAAACACGGAAACGTAACTTATAATATACAGTATGTGGTGGTCACACCCAAAGAGCGTAATCTGGTACACTTTCAAAGACCAACCACGTTTATTTATAATTTCCCCCCTTACATAACAATGTCATTGGACAACTAAACTTGGAAAAAAAAACACACTTACAAAATTTCATTGCATGATTGATCAAGGGAGAAATTACAATTGGAAAAAAAAATGCTTGTGTATGAGTATGTACAAAATTTTCAACAATTGCTTGACCGAGACGGACCAACAATAGGCTGCACTTCCAACTATATATGAATCTAACACTTATTACTAGTAGGCTACATATTAAGATGCTAATGAATTAATTCTCTTATGTATCGAATAAATGATAATTATATCTGTTTATCTTAAAAAAGGCATATGCTTATTCATTTCTAAAAGTGAACATTTCTGTGTCATTATCGCGTATCAAACAGTGTAGAAAGTTATGTCATTCGAGGTAAATTGTCATCCGTCTGTAGATTTTTATTGAATTATGAACAATTACCACTCCGTCTGTAGATTTTTATTGAATTATGAACAATTACCACTTGCACAGCTGGAGACGACCTTTGTGATGCCTCTGGTAACTGAAACGAATCAAACAGTATATATACATATTAGAGACAGTCGTATTTATAGTGAATTGGTGACATTCATATACACATTTTCAAGGGAAAATATCATTTATTAAGATACATAAATCGACCGCGTAAAAATGCCTTTCTAAAATATGCAAAATATACTTGATAGTGTATTGTGGGGGCGCCCTAATTTGTTAAAAGAGAGGTGGATTAACGAACTTTTTGTCTGTTTGTCTTCTAGGGATGGGAGTTTTCCACAAGTAGTTCAACCAAAAAAAAACGAATACTTTTTGTATGGGCTTCCTAACCGCTCTGTAAAATCAAATCGAAATAGTTTATTGAAATACATTGAATTACTCACGTCGTCCATGTTCGGTTCAACCATGTAATCGCATGTAGGTTGCTGTATTTGCTGAGAATAGAAAAAATAGATAGATTAAGTGACAAGTACTTTCAACCAACATCAAATCACGCAATCTCTCTTTAACTTACAAAAACAAACACAAGAAAAAAAAATGAATGTTTTTTGTAACCTTTTCGGAATGAGTAGCAATTAACGAAAACGAGCTTAGAAACAAATTAACGTTTGATCATGTAATAATGACAAACAGGAAAGGGTGTCATTTTTCTTTATACATTTGAATGCGAGACTAAAGGAAAAGCGCTGGACGCGTTTTGCCACGGATTTTCCTAAACGCCCTGTAAAATTGAATCTTTTATTACTCACGTCGTCAAAGTTCGGTTCCACCATATATTCGAATGTAGGAGTCTGTATTTGCTGAGAATAAAAAAATAGATTAAGTGATCTGATGACTAGTTATGATATGATAAAGAATCTGTTTTCTGTACATATTAATGCAAGTCGACTATCACAATATGACTAAGTATTTTTTATTAATAAGTAATGTATATTCACAAGTAACTTTAATACGTTTTGTCTGTTATAGTTTGAAAAAAAAAATACCAACCTCGACGTCGAAGTTCTCAAAGTCCGGAAACTCAGGGTCGCAAATACTCTCAGATACCGGTTGCTAATGAACACAAAATAGAAAGATATGGTGATCCGATGACTATATAGTATATGGTATGATAGAGAATCTGTTTTCTGTACATATTAATGCAAGTCGACTATCACAATATGCCTAAGTATTTTTTATTAATAAGTAATGTATATTCACAAGTAACTTTAATACGTTTTGTCTGTTATAGTTTGAAAAAAAAATACCAACCTCGACGTCGAAGTTCTCAAAGTCCGGAAACTCGGGGTCGTAAATACTTTCAGATACCGGTTGCTAATGAACACAAAATAGAAAGATATAATTAAAGGGACAATTGTCAATCCCTGGTTATCGCATTATCTCTCTTATTGACAAAGTATGCTTGTCTTGTGTCAGTCCTTTGTGTTCCACAGTAATTGTTATCAAGATAATGAGTTTGCTTTTAGATAAAGCTGATAAAGAACATGCCCCTTTAAACGCATTGGTAAGATGTCATTATTTTTAGAATATATACAAATATCTAAAGTGTCCTTCATGGCACGAGTCCTGTAATTTACTTCCGGACGAATAGTTCCAGTAAAAAAAGTAGTCCTTTCTGCATTTTTTGAGAGCTGAATTGAAAGTTTAAAGGATCAGCACGGCCTTTGGAGTATTTTTGTAAAACACAAATCAAGGATGTTCGAACAATTCGCATATAATAATTATAAATAAATAAACAGCCGCTCATCTATTTTGGGTTTTGCTCATTAAAAAACATCATATTCTACATCAATATTGTATATATTCTGCATCGACTTTTAAAATATGCTAAATCTGCAACATATCTTGGCCGTAATAATGAGTTTTACCCATTTATTATTTTACTTCTGATATAAGGGAAGCCCAAAATAGATGAGCGGGTATTAATAATTATAATAACAATAAATATATTAACCCAGTATATTGACGGTGCAAATCTTGTGCTCTGATTGCAATTCTCCAATGGGAGCAAATAAATTTGGAGACACGAATTCAGAAAGAAATTTCCAAAAGTGGCAGAATTGTCTCGTGTTTACACTATCATTGCATTAGACTCGGCTGGCAAGGCACATCATGTACGTGTCATGCCATAAAGACGAAACTAGCATCAGCTCATATACAAATAAGCTTACCACAGAACAGAGTCGAAACGTTTTTCGAATACTGCCTGTCTTACAGTATTTGGTACAAAGATGACGGAGGAAATCAAGGTAGTGCTCCCCGCGTTAATCGAGTCTGATGCATGCCGTATAAATCCAACGATATCAAGCAGCAAAACCTCTGCTTTATTCCAAAACTATACGTTCCATGTGCCAATACATGTACAGATCGTTCATAAAAACGACTAAATATGTCCAAAACCTAGCCCTTTGAGCGCACCACAGCAGGGTTCAGCTGAGGTCAATGCATTGATATGTAAATTTTTGTATTCATAAGTGCAAAGTTCATAAAGTTTGCGCCCCCCAATGGTTCTGAAAAGAAACTTTCTGTATTCAATACTGGGATAATATAATGAGTGGTTTATTGCTTAAGTAATACTATCAATACTTACCACGTGATCTTGTAATATCTCAAAGATAGTGTCAATATCTTCCTGTAATTAACAAATAAATAACACACACTCATGAGTATTAGGTGTGAAATTTTAGGGGGCAGTATTCTCTTTTAACATTAATGGATACCACTTCACGACAGTTAGGAAAATTCCTAACTCACTATTTGTTATTTTTCTTTATTGGGGCATATACACTCCATGTTATGTACATCATGAACACATGATGAAAGTAGGGGTTTCAGAATGACGGCTGATGAAGTCCGACCACGGGCGTCATGGCACAATAAAGCTTTATCACTGTACCTAGTCACTTGTTAAGATACTTCAAGACGCCCTCAAACATTATGTTTTTGATCACGTTTGTTTGTGTTCATTCCGTGAGCATTGTGCTGACGCGATCGACACAACGACATTTGAAAGGATAAATTGTGTATTTCAACGAAAAGGTTCAGTAAAAATAAACTAAACCCCGCTCTGCTGTTATCGACTCCAGTTTGCATCAGGTTGGCTAGCTTGTCACTTCACTAGACGCGTACATACGCGTACGGTCAAACACCGTACCGCGCTGTGAGCGAGCGGCCATGATACCATATGACGTCACAAGAAAGAAAAGTACAACTGGCAAAGTCATGACTTGGAGTTCAAATGCTGGTGTTGGCAAAATTAGCCAATCAACTGTCTCTCTTCACGACATGTGATCTTGTAAGGTCGAAGTTCGAATACATAATAATCTGTGTGACCTGTGATCTGGGATGCTCTCATGGATATGAAACATCAGTTTCTCGAGAAATGGGAGAGTATATTATTTTTTGACCAACTTTTATGCACTTGAAATCAATCATTTGAAGACATTTGGTGTCAGCTGGGATCCATGGTCTATGGAAATGTATAATAATGCAAGTAAAGATCATGATTTATAGCCGTGGCAATGACTTTTCCCTGCAGAGGGTAAACTTATCTGTATGATAATGATATAATATATTTTAATTGCTTGTAACAAGTTGAATAAACAATTAAAAGTTATGATATAATTGTGTTTACTTTGTGTCCTTACAAAATATGGTGAAAAGTGAGATAGAATATATCTTTACACTGTGTAGTAATTCCAACTGCATATTTGTCAGGGAGAGATATCAGTACTACAGCCAAACTTGTAACAGTTGCTGAGATAAGTTAAGGGAGAACAATTATTGTGTAAAAAAAATTATGAACAAATTATAGTCCCTTTCCAGTACATCAAAGAAAAAGATTTTAAATCATATCACATAAGGGAATGCCTATCTGACGACAATGGATGCCTACCCAAAGATAATTTGTGATTCTAATATTATCAGTTGTATTCATCTACTCAGAGCTTCACTATATCAGCCACTAGGTCCCCTATCATCAAAATCATAATCAACACGTTTCTACAAAACTAATTAGGTATAATTGGGCTCAATTACTTAGCAGATACCATACTTGCTTTAGCAGGACAAAATATTTCTTAGAAATTTGAATATAAACAAACTATGGAGTCACTGAGCAAAAAACCTAACAACAGGTGTGTCCAGAGAAGATTAATGTTATTGGTATATATTAAAATTAAAGGTGGCTACCAAACCGCATGGAAACTTCAAATTATAATACAGCTATTTTTTTTAATCGGATTCGAACCCACAACACACGGCATCAGTCGCCTAGCTGAGAGGCCACAGACAGAACCGCTCGGCTAAATCTCCACTCCTAAAAAAGAGTGGTTCAATAGCCGGCTAAGTTGTTACATTTTTCTGACTAACTTCACAGATGCTGCACTACTGTTAAAAGAAGATCTTTGAAATCATTTGATGATCACATATTCATGGTGGTTCTAGTCCTCAACACGACAGATTTCTAGAGACACATCTAAGTGACCAGATCCAACAAAAAACAAAGCTATAGCTCTCATAGTTGCTGAAATACATGAAAGTAGGTCAAGGTCTTCGCAAACTTGAAAGTGCTCACACTAGGGATGACACGAGTAAAATTTCAGTTCAATCGGTGTGTTGGATCAGGAGAAAAAGATTTTCAAAGATTAAATTGGGATTTTCCAAAACTCAAATATGGTGGCCAAACCATGTGACCGACCAAAATGCCTTTCCCAAACTTGAAAGCACTTGCACTGAGGATGTTATGAGTAAAATTTCAGGTCAATCGGTTCAATGGTTCTGGGGAAGATTTTCAAAGAATAAAATCATATTTTTTGAAAATCCAATATCTTGGCCAAACCACGTGACCAATCAAAATGTGTTTCTCAAACTTGAAAGGACTTGCACTAAGGATGATACGAGTAAAATTTCAGTTTCATGAGTAACAGCCAATATCATGAATTTTAAATTTTGAAAAATCTATTATTGTCACCAGGTCACGTGACAAATTAAAAATTCATGGGTAATATGCACTACCTCTCATTGACCCTGAACATTGTACCAAGTTTGAGAAGATCCATCGAGCAGTTCCTGAGATTAAGATGGGATTAAGCTAAAATAAAAAGTAGAATTAACAAAATGTAGTACAATATAAAAAAAAACTGTAGTACAATTAATGAAAGTAGAATTAATTTTCGAAATGTAGGTGACCACATTGTAAAACAGAGAGTACTAAAAATTGTAGTACAAGTAAATGAGAAATGAGAGAAAACTATACCACCAACTAATTCAAAATGAGAGAGAACTAACATAATGTAGTACATGTATCATTGGAAAGGTCCAGTAAGTTAGAAAATGTTGTACAGGCTACCAGAAGATGTAAGAAATAAATGTTAAATATGGTAGGATGGAAGAAGTTGTTAACATATGATTTGGAGGTGTTACAGTCAACATCTGAATTGGGGGTGTGAAAAAGTGTGAATTATTATAGAGTGGGGAAATGTATGAAGGGATTTAATATGACATCATCTAGGAATGGCAGGTGAAATGTGAAGGGTGACACAGTGAGTACAGTAATTCAGATGAGCTGTTGTTGAAAATACTTGCTGGCAGGTTGCAGTAAGTCAGCAGGGAAGTAAGAGGTTATAGTTAGGGGTGTGTATGCCAAATGTCAGAGTGAGGATAAAGTTGTTGTGGGAAATTCAGCAGATTGCCTGTGGAAGTGGTCAGAGTGTTTTGAAATGAATGATATGCATATGCATGGTGGTAAAGAGAAATGTGGCTGCAGTTAAAGAGGGAGGTTGTAGGATTCATGCATTTTTATTGCAGATGAATGTTGACAGAAAAAGTGTAGTTTGAAAGAGATGCAGTAGGTGCGTGATGCATAAGATGGGTGGGGAACCATGGGGAAGGTGAAGAGTGTGTGTGTAAAGGTGAGTACATGTATGATGTGAAAGAGTGATGTGGAATGGGGCATGTTAGTCAGGGGAAAAGTGAGACTGCCGAAGTAGGTGTAGTAAAGGGGTTTAGTTGTTAGTGGATGTGGGTGGGATGAGGGGAGGTACTGATGTGTTTGATAGTGGGTTGGGAATGTTGAGTAGGTTGGGTGTAGGATTTGAAGAAGTAAATGAAATGGAGGTGATTATATTTGGAGGACTGTAAGTGATTTGTAGTGGTGTAGTAAGGTTGAGGAAGAAGTCCATGATGTCTTCAGGATCTGTGTGTGTGTAGTTGGATGGTGTTGGTGTAGGAAATCTTTGAGAAGGGAGTTGGAGATGTCAAAGGTAGTCTGAGAAGTTGAGAGTTTGAGAGAGGCGTTCATATTTGGGTGAAGATGGATAGAGTTTTGTTTCATGGAACAAGAGGGGCAGTGGAGAATGGTTGATATTAATGTAATGGATGTCGGGATGAGCTTAAGGCAGGCTGTGCAGCAATGTGTTACCTGAGCTCAAATGGACAAAACATGTCCTTGTAAGGTGATGTGTGGTTGGATGTTGTGGTCTGCAACGTCACCTACTTCTTCAATTTCTGTGATTTGGCTGTGTTTAGTGAAGAGAAGGTAATTGTCGTTGAAATCATGATGATGACATATGCAAATTTGTAAGAACGTCCTTTTTGTAGGAAGTTGTGGTTGTACCAGGATGTTGCTTCGATTGACGAAGTGTTGTCGGCAATTATGTATTTTGTTGAGAGGTGTTCCATCGCATGCAGTTCTTGTGTGTTGGTCAGGTCCTGACATGATCTTTGCTGTGACTGTGACCTGGAAAAGGAATAGAATGAGAGTTAGTTTGTTAGAGAGTAAATACTGGTACACTTGGGCAAAGAGGATGTATTTGGAAGAGTTCTCTTACGGAAAAATATGGCTTCTGGCACATAGTTGTGCATGCAAACCCACAATAGTTGTGCATACCAAGCTGCAACTGTTTGTGGCTTATAAGCTGGTTATTCATATTTTATCATGTAAAGATCTTTTCTGGCAGTTTTTGCGGTATACAGGCCGCTGTGATTGCAGACGATATGCCGCAAAAAATGGGGCAGAGCTTTTAGCGGCATGGAGGCTGCTGTGATTGCAGACAATATGCCACAAAAAATGGTGGGGTAAAAGGTTTCATGGTAAAATGCTGCTATGCATGCTTCTTTAGCTACCCTCCTCCCTTCCCAACCATATCTGCATTTGTTCCTACCTGTCCCGTACAAAACAGATTTTTGTGTGGTAAACGTGCTGCAAGCTCTGGGTAAAGATACCACGCATACGTTTGTTTGCCACAACACCCTATCCATCCTGCGCCGATAGTCACCATTAGTGGTGCACTTGTGGTGATTAGCAATCTCTACCACAAGACTAAAGTAAACAAAGTTGCAGATTGCTTTGTGGTATGTTTGCCATGGAAGGCTTACGTAAATACAATTGTCACACAAGACAGACTGTACAAAATCATGTGTAAGAATTCAAGGCTGCACGGTTACAGGGCAGCCAAATGACATCTATGAACATGTGTGCCTAGCTGGCTTCTGTGGAAGTACCGTATATCATATGCATGATAAAGAATATACATGTTTGCACTCTACATTTAATAACAAAATTGTATATTTATTGATTTTTCAAACTGGGGATGTTAAAACGTGTATGCACATTTGTAACACAAATCTTAGTCAGTTTCCAAGAAATTAGGAAATTCACATACAAAAGTACCTGACTCTCCAAATGATACTTCTATACACATAGTGACAAGATTTTACGAATCCAGATTACATTAACAATAGCACTATATAAAGGTGCGGGATTTCTGGATTGCCAAAATAGCTTAATTTGAGCTATTTAGCAGCTAATAGGCCTATGGTGTGATTGAGGCGAGAAATGTGACAAAGTTGATATCATAAGACGAGTATTCTGTTGATAACAATGCTGTTTTATGCTTAGGCCTACACTGTAGGCAGCCACAAAAAAATCCCATGAAACCATTTTTCCCTGTCCATCGGGAAACATTTTAGGCAATGATCTGCACGATAATTCAATGTTAAATTCATGAATTTTATGGCAGCAACGAAAATCTCTTGAAAATCGGCTGTAACTTTGCCGAAGTTTGGGTAGGCCTAATAATAAGCGGACAGAGCATGTCAGTCACCGCGGTCGGGGAAAACATTCATTCTATTTGTGTCTTTCGACAATTATTTTCCGAAGCATCATATGATCAGTATAAGTTACTCAATCGCCGACTTAGAAAGACAAGGGAACTAATTGCCCTGGTGGTGGCAGTCCCCGGGTTGGTGGGTACCCAAGCGCGTTACCAAATTCACGGAAAAGGGGGTGTTTTACTTCAGTCATCTCGGAGATTCTAGGTCCGTGAAATCGAGAAAAAGGGGTACTTTTACAGAGTAACCTCCGAGATTAGGGGTAGTCCTTTCATAATCTCCCTATAACACTAAATCTGGTCTAGTCTCACTCACAAAGAAAACGAAAAATAGTACCGTACGTTTGTATGTACATATGACGTATACATGCCCATCACTTAGGGTCCATCCCCCCCTTAAATCAAATTTAGTGTGTTCTATAACTCCCAGCATTCCCGGCCAGCTTTTGAACTGCAATGAGCAATGGCGGCTGTAGATATTAGGGGCATACTTCGGGGAAGATGCATCAAATGTGTGGAATGCACAGGACTTGTCAGTGAAAAGGAGAGTTTCAGGTGTGGGTACTGTGGGTGTGTTCTGGAGCACACAAAGTGAAATCAAGTAAGTTTCCAACCATATTCGTCCAAACCATTTCAAAAATGTTCCTATTAAACTGGAGTCGGGACCCTAGATCTTACTTTTGCAATTTGACATGTGGTGGCCCTGAAAAGGGGCGTTTTTGAGTAGTGTTACCAAAGTTACGTAGCATCACTCAGAGTCCAGAGCTTGGCATGTCCTCCATTTGTTGGAGTTCATGGAGGACGAATCTGTAAATGGCCGCGTTCTTATTGTAACCATCGACCAAGGACGTGATAAGACTTTCCACGTCCCCTAATTCGTCGCCACACTCATGAATTAGTTGCAATTCAATTGCCGCACAGTGAAGTGACATAAAAATGCGGTCTCTTCGTACAAGACATTCGCGTAAAATGGACTCCAAAAATCTTGTCCTCATGAAACTGGGTCGATCAGAATCTAAAATTAAAAATTGTTCGATCGATTGCTGGGAAGGTGTGCCCCAGACAGCCATCTTACGCAATATGATACATCAAATTCGAAAGTTGAAATCAAGCTACGTACTGAGCAGATCAATATTCATGATGTGACTTGATTTCATTCACATGATTGGTGTCCGCTTCGAATACGTCACTATGTTTCCATTTAAGGGTAGAACAATGCAAAGTTCAGTCTGCATATCCCACCGCATATAAACCAGTAGGTCATGTAGGTCATGAATGAGTGCACTGACCTCAATTGGAGATCATATCAAGAGCCCTTTTTTCTATCTTTGTATAAAACTGTACACTACAGGTAAAAATGTATACCCTAGTTGTCTTTTATATAAATTTCAGTGACCGTTAACATTAAAGGGACAATCCATGCCTTCATGCCTCAGCAAGTCCAATAAGATAATTTTTGGGGAAAATCTTTTAAAAAATATAAAAAATATAGAAAAAATAGCCCGTTGGCGGGATTGTCCCTTTAAGGGAATGAGGATTCTTACTTTGGCTAATTATAAAGTACAAGTTCATTATCATACACATTTTCATTTTCATTTTTCAGACTCTGGCATTAGGACCAAGCACATTTGAAAACTTTGTGGCATGTGAAACATCTTGAGAGATACATATAAAGTCAGAAATGGAGGAGTTCTACAGACAATGACATGGCTAGCAAAGTTGAAGGGAAGGATTCAAAACCTAGTTCAACAGATGTCACAACTTCACGGCAACCATCCTTCACAAATTTCTTCAACTCTACAACAGCTTTAAGTTCAACTGTCCCAAAACATGACAACCAACAAATGAAATAAGCCAGTGTAAAGGTTTATTTCAGAATTCTGTAAAGATTGGAGAAGAAATGTTTGCCCTCGATTAACTCAAAACAACATACAACACAGGAACAGATAATGAAAACAAGACAATGGGGTACAGTGTCCCACATTTCAGGTATAAAACAGATGAAAAGTGGTGTTATGGAACAATGAGAAGTTCCAACTGTATTGGTATTGGTGAGTTTCCATCTGGCACTTGTTCAAAATGTTCAAGCTTGGTTTCTTGCCGAGCCTTCAAGGTGAGAGTGAAGCGTATTGCTAACCAAAAGTACATTCCAGCTACTGAAACTACAAACAACCGATTTCTGAAAAAAAATAGCGTCAATGACACTGTAGCTCCCATCCTGGACTATTTAGTGTTTGTTCTCTGGTCAGATATTTGAACATGTGTGAAAGGGATAAAGTGCATGAAGTGAAAATACTTAAATGAAATGTACTGGAGACAGTGAAATATGTTTAATGTAATTATTCAGAATATAAAATGGAAAAAATACAGAATTAGATATATCGAATACTGTGATACAACCATTAACTCAACAAGTCATTTACAATGACATAGTCCCCACTTGTAATAGGAGTATTAGTCTTGATGGGGCAGGAAAATGTGGTCATTAAGAAGTATCACTGGAGTGTATATGTTGAGATCTATGGGCACATAGGTCTATGTCATTGTTCCCAATTTGAAACACATGAGGCATGTCTAAGTTATGGTTCTAAATCAGGAAAAAAGATCAGACCTCTAGCAGTATTGGCCAGCCAAGAAATACATATGCGCATTATAAATGAGGTACAAGATGTGACATCTTAAGGTCTAATATCCTATCAAAATTGGAGGGTATAGAACTTGTGGTTACTGAAATATGCATATATATGTATAATCAAGGTCAAAGGTCATCGAGGTCACATGACATTTTGAAAAAAAAATTATATTGCTAATTAATCCCTATATGCCAAAAAATCAGATCTCTAGCTCTATTCGCTTGCCCAGAATTAGATGTGTACATAATTAATGAGGTAAAGCGTGTGTTGTCATAAGGTCTCCCATCCTACTAAATACAAAGGACATAGCACTTGTGGTTACTTATTTATTGACATAAACATATATTTTAGGTAAAAGGTCATCGAGGTCACATGACATTTGGTCAAAAAATTTCTCTCCTATAGTTATCCCTATATACCAAAAATCAGACATCCAGCTCTATTGGCTCGCTCAGAATGAGATATGCGCATAATTATTGAGGTACAGTATGTGGCGTCATAAGGTGTCCAATCATACCAAACATGAAGGGTGTAGCACTTGTGGTTACCGAGTTATGGAAAAATATGTATATTTGAGGTCAAAAGTCACCGAGGTCACGTGACATTTTGTCAAAAAAATTGTTTTGCTAAGTTATCCCTATATACCAAAAATCAGACCTCTAGCTCTATTGGCTCGCTCAAAATTAGATATGCACATAATTAATGAGGTACAATATGTGGCGTCATAAGGTGTCCCATCATACCATACATGAAGGCTGTAGCACTTGTGGTTACTGATTTATGGACAAATATGTATATTTGAGGTCAAAGGTCACCAAGGTCACGTGACATTTTGTCAAAAAAATTGTATTGCTAAGTTATCCCTATATACCAAAAATCAGACCTCTAGCTCTATTGGCTCGCTCAAAATTAGATATGTGCATAATTAATGAGGTACAATATGTGGCGTCACAAGCTGTCCCATCATACCATATATGAAGGGTGGTAGCACTTGCGGTTACTGAGTTATGGACAAATATGTATATTTGAGATCAAAGGTCATCAAGGTCACATGACATTTTGTCAAAATATCCGAGATATCTGCGTGAACGGATGGACTCACGGATGGACGAACAGACGGACATGACCCAATCTATAAGCTCACTGGACTTCATCCGTGGGGACTAAAAATTGTGTCACTGCATCCTTTTTGCAATATGAATACATGAGAAACTAAATTTTTATTTTTCGTGGCCTTATACATGGGAGTCTATGGAGATCTGCCTTATACATGGGAGTCTATGGACGTGTAAACTAAAAATATGCAAATTCCACCACGATTTGCCCAAATTTGGGAAAGGTCACTCCTATGCACTTCCATACCAAGTTTCAAATCAATCGGACTTGTGGTTTCAGAGCAGGAGATTTTTTGACCAAAAATGGGAGAAAATTACAAAAAAATTCATGAAAAATAGCAAGTCCAAGATACTGACCCAAGATGTGCACAATCATTTCATGTCAGCCCATAGTACTTACATGCTAATTTTTCATGTAATCTGCTCAGTGGTTATTGACTTTTTTCAATTTTGACTGTTTTTACATTTTTTCACTTAATTTGCATATTTTTTGGCAATGACAACTTCATTTGAACAAAATCTCATCTACAGCCCATCATCCATGTACACACCAAATATCAAGATGAAATGTACAGCGGTTTTGGAGTTTTTGATGTTGACGGACAGACATACAGACATACAGACATACAGACATACATACATACATACAGACATTTCCCTAGCCTATAAGAATAGCTTCCATTGCCATATATACATATGGCTATGGGAGCTAAAAAGCAAAGAATAAGTAAATTGCCAGCCTGCAGAGAAAAAGATGTACTGCAACAATTGATCATCCATCGTTTAGCAATGAAATTAGCGAGAACTAAAGGAAGAAAACAGAAAATGTTGGACAAGATAAAATCTCATCATTCAGAGAGGGGTGATGTATCCCTTACCGAAATGACAAAGTGAAAACTATCTTCTAGCATGCCAGATTCATAAACAGTTCATGATAGTTGGAAATCAATATGCCTAAAAGGTGTTTACAAATAGCTACTGAAGTGTTTAAGCCCTGGGACACTTCTGTTGGTGCTGTGTATACATATACCATACATGTTATTTTTTTGCATTAATGTTTGAAACGGGTAAGTCTGAGAGCGGATTTAAGGTCATGCACTGTTTACATTAGATAAATATGTTTAATATATGCATATTGCTGACTTAGTTTTTTTTTTCTGAAGGGCAGTTTTATTTTGTTTTTTTTTCTGAAGGGCAGTTTTATAAAATAAAGCACATCTTATCTGTAGAAACCTGCATACCAAATATCATAGCTATCAGACTCGTAATTTTTGAGAAACCCTTTTTCGACGAAAAAATTGTAAAAAATTCCCCAAATTACAAAATTGTAGATTTCGTCATCGTTTGAAAGACTCATCACATTTTTATTATCCCCATTAACCCGCATACCAAATATCAAAGCTATAAGGCAAGTAGTTTTGGCGAAAACAATAGTTTGACCAAAGTTTGACCAAAATTAAATCACATAACATTGATAATTTTGAGTGGTAACAAAAAATGTCATCTTTGTTTGTAAACATTCATTGTTTAAATTTACGACACATATTCACGAGCACAGTGGACCAATAAGATCTTCATGAAGACTTGTTTTTTTGTTTTCAACATCGAGTGACTTGAAAGCAGTTACTGTCCGAGTCGAAAATACCATGTGGTTAATTGTCAGCCCTACGACACAAACAAATTGAGTTTCAGTAGTGATATTCAGTCGTCGATAGAGCCACGGTCACTCTACTGGTACGTTATAGTATGGAGGTAGAAAGAGGGGGGTTACTTCCGGGTTTACAAGAATGCCTCGCTGCAAAACTAAAGTTTGCTTAAATTATATTCCCTTAACAAAGAATTAGTTTCTCGTAGTCTTTAAAAGCATCTTGAGTAACTTTCACGAAATATGTTAAGGGTAGACGCACGAAATACATTAGATTTGTACTTACTCTATGCTCATAGTACAGCTCTGCGCGATTGAATGAGTCTATCAAGGGTATACACAGCTGACTCCGTGTCAAAGGTAAGTCATGTGATGTCAGAGGTCATTAAATGAACACCTTAAAAACGCTTGTTTTTGTTCTAAACAAAGAATCGTAACCGTAATTGTCGTATAAATTGTGTGCACAGAAATTTCAATTAGTTGCCAAAAAATCCCAGCGAATCGAATCTTCTGATCGCAAGTAAAACGGGGTCGACGCTTGACTTCCGTTATGAACCAGAACGAGGCTTGATCAGTTTGAACGTCAATTTGAACTGTTCAAGGCTGCCACGTCGACAGCTAGCAGCTGCTGGTGTCAGCTCCGTTGCTGTGAAATCGCTGTCATTTTTACACAAGAAATCATGACTTTGGTGTGTTGTGAGAACGATTCAGACGTCAGAAAATGAGTTGAGTCTGTAAAATACCATTGTAGCGGATTCCTCTGCATGTCCTGGAAGACTGGCGAACTCGACACGGCGTCACTGCATGAGTTTGTACCACCAGTGGTTGACACGAATTCAAATGTTGCCATGTAATTATTGTATTCCCGGTACAATGTTGACTCAACTGTGACGCACTCAAGCACACATGGCACACACACAATATAAATATCAAGCTTGTGCTTACCAATAAAACAATCAGTCGGCCCAAGTCGCTATATCGTCGCTCCACACTGAAGAGCTGTAGCAAACCGTATGTCGCCTGCTAAGGTCGCTCCAAAGCGTCGCAGAGCTGTATCAGACCCTGGAAAACACCGAGAAGTCTCACACACAAAAGGCTTGGTTGTAGCAAGACTTAAGTCGTAGTTTCCACTCAGGATCCGTAGGTGTGCACACCCGCCAACTGCTGGTATGTCTTTTATACTCCTAGCCAGGTCAGGTGACAAATACCAACCAATCCACAGATGACATCCTGGACAGCTTCCACCGTTGAGGTCTCCAGCACAGATAATTGCCCAAATACTACACTCTTCCCTGTTTTATTTTGGACTGGTGACTATCCGCTGAACTTCAGCTGGGCAATGACAGATAGCCAGGTGGTCTTCTTCAGGGTGATGTAGTTACTTCCGATGCTGGATACCATTATAATGTGGATAGCTTTGGTGATGACATTGGATTGGGAGTACTCGTACCAGTATTCTATGTATCCCATCTAGGCAGTTTTAGAGTCAGCAATTGACGGCAGTCCAGAGAGGGGGAACACACAGCCTCAGTCGAAACCATACAGGCGCCTGGTGTTTTCCGCCGTGAGCTGTAATAACCTGTTAAGGTCAATCCCACGGCGTTCAGCCACCAGCAAAGCAGCATCTCCGATAAAGGCAGGGGTGTTCAGCCTGGGTCCTCCCAGCACAGGGAAATTCGGGGAGTCAGTCTCTAGAAGAAGACTACTCTCTGGTACATCCCTGAGGGACTCGATCTAAGCAGAAGTAAATACAGTGGAATTTGATTGAGTGTCCGGTTTGCCTTGCAGAGCTCGACCAGTCTACATGTTGCTTATCATTAGAAAAGTAAACATTTGCAACAATTCAGTCTTCGTCTTTGGTTGGTGTTAGATTACAGCGCGCAGCAAACGTTTCCCATACACTGTCTCGTCACGATCACTGCAGTCGTTTAAGCATGTCACTCACAACAAACATAACACCGCACTACATGCACATCACCAGTTTTCTTTTAGGTGTTTACTTTTAAATTGGGAACTTTATGAAGAAACAAGTAAATTCTTTTTTAAAAACTTTTCTTCTTCTCTCGATGTCAGCAATCACGGCAACAGTTCCTTCAGCATGCAGTCTGTAGCATTGCCAGTGCAGTCTACTCTATCAACAAGTTTGACACCATACAACACTGAATATTGTCAACCAAAAATGCTAAACTCTCCTGCATGAAACTTTAATCCCGCTTTATCTTTTATCTCAGCTAAGTGAAACTTTCTCAATTGACACTTCTCTGAGCTACAAAATAGACTTGAAGATTTTGCACATGCAAGTGCAATTCAAATCAACACGGTACATTTTGTGCCATTGAATAACACACCCAGTGTTTCTGAAATAATTTACAATATTTTGGCACTTAATTTCCCGGGCAACATCATACACGGCAACGGGTTAGCATTGAGGGGACGGTGATATCTCTCTGCAGCCTTCAAAATATTCTTTACCCAGTGAAGAAATACAATGTTCTACTATATAAAACGCCCAGGGTCAGTCCGGTTGATGTTGAGGACTTTTAGTCCGTGGGCTAGAGGGGGTCTACGTGCACCCCCCCCCCCACAGGATAACAAACCTGTATTTTTCAGATCCCTTATGATCCCTAGAATACGAAATGGAACTTTAACAGAAAAAATATAGGGACGCAATAGCTGTTATGGTCATGTTTTGAAGGGTACCGCAAAATCACGATTTTCCAAGCCAAATGCATTTTCGTCAAATTTGTCTTCTTGTAAGTCATGTGCTGAGCTCATTTTTTAACATAACCTCACTTGTTTGGTATCATTAGAAAGGGAATTTATTGTTCTTTAAGATGACATATTGTATTATGCAATATCTTCTACAGTTTTTGTCAAATATAACCAAAACTTACCCCTTACCCCAAAATTTAACATTACAAATTACAGAAAATCTCAAATTCTACCAATTTTTTAGCTAGGCATAATAAAAAATGCAATGCTTTGTCTGAAATCTGTTTTATTTGATACAGGAACATGTCAGAATTATGAAATAGACTTTTAACAGAAAAAATATTGGGAATCTACAGCTGTAACAGTCATATTTTGAAGGGTACCGCAAAATAATAGTGTTGCAGATTTGCATGCATTTTTGTTAAATTTGTCTTCCTATAAGTTATCTGCTGAGCTTGTTTTTGAATATAACCTGGCTTGTTAGGTATCATTAGAAAGATAATTTACTAATCTTTAATATGACATATTGTAACATGCAATATCTTCTATAGTTTTCATGATATATAACCAAAACTTACCCCTTACCCCAAAGTTTACTTTGAAAATTTCAGTCATAGCTAAAACCAAATTCTACCATTTTTTTAGCTTGACACAAAAATCTGGCCGGTTTTTGCTATTAAATCTATGTTATTTGTTACAGGGACATGTAAAAAATATGAAATAGACTTTAACAGAAAAAATATTGGGAATCTACATCTGTAACAGTCATATTTTGAAGGGTACTGCAAAATCATAGTGTAGCAGATTTGCATGCATTTTTGTTAAATTTGTCTTCTTATAAGTTATCTGCTGAGCTTGTTTTGAATATAACCTGGCTTGTTAGGTATCATTAGAAAGATAATTTACTAATCTTAATATGACATATTGTAACATGCAATATCTTCTATAGTTTTCATGATATATAACCAGAACTTACCCCATACCCAAAAGTTTACTTTGAAAATTTCAGTCATAGCTAAAACCAATTCTACCATTTTTTTACCTAGACATATAAATTCCGGCATTTATTTGTATGAAATCTATTTCATTCGGTAATGGGTCATGTCAAAAATATAAAATAGACTTTTAACAGAAAAAAGATTGGAATTCTGTAGTTGTAACAGTCAGATTTTGAAGGGTACAGCAAAATCTCAGTATTCCTGACTTGCGTGCATTTTTGTTGAATCTATCGTCTTTTAGGTCATCTGCTGAGCTTGTTTTTGAATATAACCTGGCTTGTTAGGTATCATTAGTAAGATTATTTACTAGTCTTTAAAAAGACATATTGTAACATGCAATATCTTGTACAGATTTTTATGAAATATGACCGAAACTTACCCCATACCCCAAAATTTACATCGAAAACTACTGTCATAGCTAATGTCAAATTCAAGCAATTTTTTACGCAGACATAAAAAAATTAGGCAATTTTTTTGTATGAAATCTGTTTTATTGTGTACTTGGCCATATCAGAAATATGAAATGAACTTTTAACAGAAAGAATATTGGGATTCTATAGCTGTAACAGCTGTATTTTGAAGGGTACAGCAAAATATCAGTATTCCTGATTCGCATGCGTTTTTGTTAAATCTGTCATCTTATAAGTCGTCTAATGAGCTTGTTATTGATTATAACCGGGTTTGTTTAGTATTATTGAAAAGGTAATTAAATGTCTTTACAATGACATATTGTAACAGGCAATGTCTTGTATAGTTTTCATGGAATATGACCAAAACGTACCCCATACCCCAAGGTTTATATTGAAAGTACTGTCATAGATAACATGATCAAATTCCGTGATTTTTTAGCTAGACATGATAAAAATAGATCTGTTTCGGTATAAATCTGTAGTATATGGTACTGGGTCATGTCAGAAATGTGAATTAGACTTTTAACAGAAAAATATTTGGACTGTATAGTTGTAACAGCCATATTTTGAAGGGAAATGCAAAATCGCAGTACCGCAAACTGGCACCTTATTTGTTAAATTCTTCTTCTTGTAAGTCATCTGCTGAACTTATTTTGTGACACAACCTGGCTTGTGAGGTATCATTAGTAGGGAAATTTATTCTTCTTTAAGATGACATATTGTAATATACAATGTCATTCATAGTTTTCCTGGAATATGGTCAAACTTTACCCCATACCCAAAAAGTTCAAATCGCAAATTACAGCTTATCTTAAATTCTACCATTTTTTGCTGCACATAATACAAAAGGCAATTCTTGTTTAAAATCTGATTTATTTGTTACAAAAGTATGTCAAAAGTATAAATTAACTTTAACGGGAAGATGATACAATTTAGTAGCCATTTGGATCATTTTTGGAGGGGGAACCCATATATTGCAAATGTATGTGTTCGGCAAATTTGCCCTGATACCTGGGTACCCTTCCAAATATGATCCAAAAGGCTACAAAATCATATTATGTTCCTGTTAAAAGTTAATTTCATATTTTTAACATACTTTTTTAACAAAAACACATATTTCATAGATTGCATACAAGCATTGCCTTTGGTATTTAAAGTTAATAAATTGTAAAAAATGGTAGAGTTTCAGATTTGCAGTAATTTGCTGTGTAAACCTTGGGGTATGGGGTAAGCTTTGGTCCTATTTCATGAAACCTAAACAAGACATTGCATATTACAATATGTCATTTTAAAGACTAGTAAATTACCTTTCTATTGATACCTAACAAGCCAGGTTATGTCAAAAATCAAGCTCAGCAGATGACTTTTAAGAAGACAGATTTAACAAAAAAGCAAGCGAGTTGGCAATACTGTGATTTTGCGAGACCCTTCAAAATATGACTGTTACAGCTGTAGAGTCCCAATATATTTTCTGTTAAAAGTCTATTTCATATTTCTGACATTCCCCCATACCAAATAAAAAGATTTCATATAAAGCATTGCCTTATTTGTTATGTCTAGCTAGAAAATTGGTAGAATTTGACGATAGCTACGAAAGTAATTTTCGATATAAACTTTGTGGTATGGGGTAAGTTTTCGTCATATGCCATGAAAACTATATAAGATATGGCATATAACAATATGTCATTTTAAAAAATAGTAAATTAGCTTTTCAATGGTACCAAATAAACATGGTTATGTAATAAATAAGCGCAGCAGATGACCTACAATAGGACAAAGTTAACAAAACACATATGAGTCTGCACTGCTGTGATTTTGCAGTACTCCACAGAATATGCCTGTTACAGCCATAGAATCCCAATATTCTTTCTGTTTAAAGTCTATTTCATATTTCTTACATGTTTCTGTACCAAATAAAATAGATTTAATAGCAAAAACGGCCAGATTTTATATGTCTAGGTAAAAAAATGGTAGAATTTGGTTTTAGCTATGACTGAAATTTTCAATGTAAACTTTGGGGTATGGGGTAAGTTTTGGTTATATATCATGAAAACTATAGAAGATATTGCATGTTACAATATGTCATTCTAAAGATTAGTAAATTATCTTTCTAATGATACCTAACAAGCCAGGTTATATTCAAAAACAAGCTCAGCAGATAACTTATAAGAAGACAAATTTAACAAAAATGCATGCAAATCTGCTACACTATGATTTTGCAGTACCCTTCAAAATATGACTGTTACAGATGTAGATTCCCAATATTTTTTCTGTTAAAAGTCTATTTCATAATTCTGACATGTCCCTGTAACAAATAAAATAGATTTAATAGCAAAATGGCCAGATTTTATATGTCTAGGTAAAAAAAATGGTAGAATTTTGTTTTAGCTATGACTGAAATTTTCAAAGTAAACTTTGGGGTATGGGGTAAGTTTTGGTTATATATCATGAAAACTATAGAAGATATTGCATGTTACAATATATTATTCTAAAGATTAGTAAATTATCTTCTAATGATACCTAACAAGCCAGGTTATATTCAAAAACAAGCTCAGCAGATAACTTATAAGAAGACAAATTTAACAAAAATGCATGCAAATCTGCTACACTATGATTTTGCAGTACCCTTCAAAATATGACTGTTACAGATGTAGATTCCCAATATTTTTTCTGTTAAAGTCTATTTCATATTTCTTACATGTCCCTGTACAAATAAAATAGATTTAATAGCAAAAACCGGCCAGATTTTTTGTGTCAAGCTAAAAAAATGGTAGAATTTGGTTTTAGCTATGACTGAAATTTTCAATGTAAACTTTGGGGTATGGGGTAAGTTTTGGTTATATATCATGAAAACTATAGAAGATATTGCATGTTACAATATGTCATATTAAAGATTAGTAAATTATCTTTCTAATGATACCTAACAAGCCAGGTTATATTCAAAAACAAGCTCAGCAGATAACTTATAGGAAGACAGTTTTAACAAAAATGCATGCAAATCTGCAACACTATTATTTTGCGGTACCCTTCAAAATATGACTGTTACAGCTGTAGATTCCCAATATTTTTTCTGTTAAAAGTCTATTTCATAATTCTGACATGTTCCTGTATCAAATAAAACAGATTTCAGACAAAGCATTGCATTTTTTATTATGCCTAGCTAAAAAATTGGTAGAATTTGAGATTTTCTGTAATTTGTAATGTTAAATTTTGGGGTAAGGGGTAAGTTTTGGTTATATTTGACAAAAACTGTAGAAGATATTGCATAATGCAATATGTCATCTTAAAGAGGAATAAATTCCCTTTCTAATGATACCAAACAAGTGAGGTTATGTAAAAAATGAGCTCAGCACATGACTTACAAGAGAACAGATTTGACGAAAATGCATTTGGCTTGCAAAATCGTGATTTTGCGATACCCTTCAAAACATGACCATAACAGCTATTGCGTCCCTATATTTTTTCTGTTAAAGTCCCATTTCGTATTCTAGGGATCCCAAGGGATCTGAAAAATACAGGTTTGTTATCCTGTGGGGGGGTGCACGTAGACCCCCTCTAGCCCACGGACTATTTCCTCGAGATATAGATCCGACACTCGAAAAATATGCCAGTGAGTTTTGTCTGAGTTGTACCAAATCAAAGTACACAAACAGCTGAAAGAAAACTTTGATGATGTACTATAGCTATAGTGCGGTGTCAAGCTTGTTGTGCATGAGTGGCATGCTGAAACGACTGTAATGAGTGTAGACTAGACAGTGAATGGGAAACGTTCGCCGCGCGCGCTGTATAATCTAACATCAGAGACTCAATTTGTTGCAAATGTTTACTTTTCTAATGATTAGCAACATGTAGACTTGTCGAGCTCTGCAAGGCAAAACGGACACTCGATCAAATTCCACTGTACACTTACTCCAGCCATAAAACTGAAGAAGCCATAGGGAAACTCCTCAATCCACCACCGAACAACTGATTTGTCCCCCATGAAGCAGTGGAGATGTATAAGCTGCTCCCTTCCGCAGTACTCCCGAACTATGTTGAGAGCACTACGGCCGACAGCAACAATGCATCCATCACCACTTGCCCCACGAATGAGCAAGATCAAAGGTTTTTCTCGAACACAGTAAGGCAAGGCCAGTCGGAACACCTTTTCTTGCAGAGGCCATTTATCTGGCTTAACGGAGTAATCTAATCCGATCTCACCAAAAGCAGTTACCTGAGGAGACCGGACCAGATCACCAAAAACCTGCAAACATTTTTCTGTCAGTGATCCAACTTGCTTTGGATGTATTCCAACAGCAATCTTCCACCGAGGGCTACGATGGAGATCCTTTGGATGTGTCACCGGATCGCAATAAATCTCCACTCCACCCAGTAAAGGAATCCCAGAGGAGGATTTCTGAATTAAGGGATTAAAGATGAATGCATCTGAAGTAGCGGTCCGCATAGCTCCCCGCCACGAAGAAGTCAGTCAATCCAAATGAAAATGTGAATCGAAAGCTCCCTGCGGCACAGATGCCAATGCTAACCCCTCTCCAGTCCTTTGACTGCATACCAAAGCACTTACCCTTGGAGCAGAAGCAGCTTGCTGTTGCAGACACGTCCTGGGCTACCCGTGTTCATGGAACAGACCGAGATTCCCATGCTGGAGAAACATTCTGCTGCTCTACTCTCCCAGCAGATGAAGCCAACCTGCCCTCAGAAGAGATATTCCCCCTAAAGAGACCGGCAAACAACTCCACCCGCTGCAGGGGAGACAAGAACCCAGCAGAACTAAAAGAACCCTCCAGTGAATGAGGACTGCCGGCGAATTTGGTGGCTGGAGCCCGAACTGATGTGGGGACTCCCATCCCAAATCCCTACGTAACTGTCTCATCACAGGAAGGCACCCCTCCTCCAACACAGCATCTCAGGGTAGAAAAATAATAATAATAAATATCTTTATTGCCAGTCGATAAAAGAATCGAGAGGAATGTGCCTTGGCGTTGCTAAAATCACTTTCACACACACAAAAAACTATCAACATATAAAAGGCATAGCACACTACCACGTACAAATCTAAAATACAGACTTTTAAAAGTTACTACAATCACACAAAATTCATAAAAACTCAGAATGACATCATTAAAACAATATCTCAAATACGACAGTTTTTAACTGCTTTTGGAAAGAAGCTATGTAAAAACCGGTTAGTTCTACATTTAAAAGACCTGAAACGTTTCCCCGAGGGAAGCAGTTTGAAAAAGTGATGTGCCGGATGAGTTATGTCATTGATGATTTTCTTTGATCTGCGGAGAAGGCGAACAGAATAAAGTGACTCGACTGACGGTAATTCACAACCAATAATTTTTGAAGCAGTCTTCACTATTCTTTCAAGACTATTTCTATCCTTCTGTGATGCATTACCTTACCAGACAGTAATAGAAAATGTAAGAATACTCTCAATAGTTGCTCTGTAAAAACGAATAAGTACATCCTGACTTAACCCAAATTTCTTAAGCTGTCTTAAGAAAAATAGACGTTGTTGCGCTTTCACCACCATCGCATTTATGTGGGTGTCCCATCTCAATGTATTCGTAATTGTTGAGATTAAAAAGGTTAAAAAACTCCACTAATTCTACAAGTTGATCTTTAATTTCAAGTGAAACTATAGAGCCCGGATTTCTACGAAAGTCGATAATCATTTCTTTGGTTTTCTTGATATTTAGCTCAAGATTGTTATCTGAGCACCAGTCGACCAACCAGGCAACCTCAGAGCGATAGATGGTTTCATTGCCATTTATGATGAGCCCTATAGCTGTAGTTTCATCTGCAAATTTTGGAAACTTTACAGAATCATCATGGGAAACACAATCATTGGTAAACAAAGAGTACAACATCGGTGACAAGACACAGCCTTGAGGTGCACCAGTACTAAGAATAATGGAGTTTGAGATTTTGTCACCAAATTTAACACTTTGTGGTCTCTTCAACAAACAGTCGAGGAGCCAATGACACAGGGACATATTTAGATTGAATGCTTTGAGTTTCTCAAACAGCTTCTTTGGAACGATCGTATTAAAAGCTGAGCTGTAGTCAATAAAAAGGATTCGTGCGTATGTACCAGGGGATTCCAGATGTTGAAGAATAAAATGCAAACCAAGAGCAACAGCATCATCAACTGACCTATTTGCCCTATATGCAAATTGGAATGGATCTAGTAATGGACCAGTGACAGGTTTAAGATATCTTAATACAAAACGTTCAAAAACCTTCATAATAACAGAAGTCAGGGCTACAGGTCTATAATCGTTCAGACATGAGATTTTCGTTTTCTTTGGGACTGGCACGATTATTGATGATTTGAAACAAGCGGGTACTTTACACTCTTGTAAAGAAACATTGAAGATGTCAGTAAATATAGGGGCAAGTTGGTCGGCACAATATTTCAGAGTTGACGTAGATACATTATCTGGACCTGCAGCCTTTCTGATGTTCTGCATCAAAAATGAGTTCCTGACTTCACTTTCCTGTAAAATGAAAGGCGGAGAGTGATACTCTAAACAAATATCTGTGAGAGAATTTTGTTCTGAATCAGTGTTCTTTGAATCGAAACGACTGTAGAAATGATTTAATTTGTCAGGAAGAGAGGAGTCAGAATTAAGCGTAGGACTACTTTTCTTTTTCCTAAAACCAGTAATTCTTTCAAAACCTTGTCAAAGATTTTTTGTGTCATTACCCGAAAACTGTACTTCAAACTTGTCTCTGCATGTGTCCAGAGAAGATTAATGTTATTTGTATTTATAAAATTAAGGATGGCTACCAAACCGCATGGAAACTTCAAATTATGTTCAATTATGCTGCACTACTGTTAATAGAAGATCTTTGAAATCATTTGATGATCACATATTCATGGTGGTTTTATTCCTCAACACGACAGATTTCTAGAGACACATCTAAGTGGCCAGATCCAACAAAAAACAAAGCCATAGCTCTCATAGTTGCTGAAATACATGAAAGTAGGTCAAAGGTCTTCGCAAACTTGAAAGTGCTCACACTAGGGATGACACGAGTAAAATTTCAGTTCAATCGGTGTGTTGGATCAGGAGAAAAAAGATTTTCAAAGATTAAATTGGGATTTTCCAAACTAAATATGGTGGCCAAACCATGTGACCGACCAAAATGCCTTTCCCAAACTTGAAAGCACTTGCACTGAGGATGTTATGAGTAAAATTTCAGGTCAATCGGTTCAATGGTTCTGGGGAAGAAGATTTTCAAAGATTAAAATCATATTTTTTGAAAATCCAATATCATGGCCAAACCACGTGACCGATCAAAATGCGTTTCTCAAACTTGAAAGGACTTGCACTAAGGATTATACGAGTAAAATTTCAGTTTCATGAGTAACTTTCATTTCATGAATTTTAAATTTTGAAAAATCTATTATTGTCACCAGGTCATGTGAAAAATTAAAAATTCATGGGTAATATGCACTACCTCTCATTGACCCTGAACATTGTAGCAAGTTTGAGAAGATCCATCAAGTAGTTCCTGAGATTAAGATGGGATTAAGCTAAAATAAAAAGTTGAATTAACAAAATGTAGTACAATATAAGAAAAATTGTAGTACAATTAATTAAAGTAGAATTAATTATTGAAATGTAGGTGACCACATTGTAAAACAGAGAGTACTAAAAATTGAAGTACAAGTAAATGAGAAATGATAGTACACCATACTAACAAAATGTAGTCCAACTAATTCAAAGTGAGAGAGAACTAGCATAATGTAGTACATGTATCATTGGAATGGTCCAGTTAGTTAGAAAATGTTGTACAGGCTACCAGAAGATGTAAGAAATAAATGTTAAATGTGGTAGGAAGAGCTGATTTTGGATTTGTAATGGTGTCAATGTCTTGAAGAGGAGTTTGTAAAGAAAAGAGATGGAAGAAGTTGTTAACATCTGAATTGGGGGTGTGAAAAAGTGTGAATTATTATAGAGTAGGGAAATTTATGAAGGGATTTAATATGACATCATCTAGGAATGGCAGGTGAAATGTGAAGGGTGACACAGTGAGTACAGTAATTCAGATGAGCTGTTGTTGAAAATACTTGCTGGCAGGTTGCAGTAAGTCAGCAGGGAAGTAAGAGGTTATAGTTAGGGGTGTGTATGCCAAATGTCAGAGTGAGGATAAATTTGTTGTGGGAAATTCAGCAGATTGCCTGTTGAAGTGGTCAGAGTGTTTTGAAATGAATGATATGCATATGCATGGTGGTGAATAGAAATGTGGCTGCACTTAAAGAGGGAGGTTGTAGGATTCATGCATTGTTATGCAGATGAATGTTGACAGAAAAAGTGTAGTTTGAAAGAGATGCAGTACATGCGTGATGCATAAGATGGGTGGGGAATCATGGGAAAGGTGAAGAGTGTGTGTAAAGATGAGTACATGTATGATGTTGAATGGGGCGTATCAGTCAGGGGAAAAGTGAGACTGCTGAAGTAGGTGTAGTAAAGCGGTTTAGTTGTTAGTGGATGTGGTTGGGATGACGGGAGGTACTGATGTCTTGATAGTGGGTTGGGAATGTTGAGTAGGTTTGGTGTAGGAAATGAAATGGATGTGATTATATTTGGAGGACTGTAAGTGATTTGTAGTGGTGTAGTAAGGGTGAGGAAGAAGTCCTCGATGTCTTCAGGATCTGTGTGTGTAGTTGGATGGTGTTGGTGTAGGAAATCTTTGAGAAGGGAGTTGGAGATGTCAAAGGTAGTCTGAGAAGTTGAGAGTTTGAGAGAGGCGTTCATATTTGGGTGAAGATGGATAGAGTTTTGTTTCATGGAACAAGAGGGGCAGTGGAGAATGGTTGATATTAATGTAATAGATGTCGGGATGAGCTTAAGGCAGGCTGTGCAGCAATGTGTTACCTGAGCTCAAATGGACAAAACATGTCCTTGTAAGGTGATGTGTGGTTGGATGTTTTGGTCTGCAACGTCACCTATGTCTTCAATTTCTGTGATTTGGCTGTGTTTAGTGAAGAGAAGGTAATTGTCGTTTAAATCATGGTGATGACATATGCAAATTTGTATGAATGTCCTTTTGTAGGAAGTTGTGGTTGTACCAGGATGTTGCTTCGATTGACGAAGTGTTGTCGGCAATTATGTATTTTGTTGAGAGGTGTTCCATCGCATGCAGTTCTTGTGTGTTGGTCAGGTCCTGACATGATCTTTGCTGTGACTGTGACCTGGAAAAGGAATAGAAAAATAGCGTCAATGACACTGTAGCTCCCATCCTGGACTATTTAGTGTTTTGTGTTTGTTCTCTGGTCAGATATTTGAACATGTGTGAAAGGGATAAAGTGCATGAAGTGAAAATACTTAAATGAAATGTACTGGAGACAGTGAAATATGTTTAATGTAATTATTCAGAATATAAAATGGAAAAAATACAGAATGAGATATATCGAATACTGTGATACAACCATTAACTCAACAAGTCATTTACAATGACATAGTCCCCACTTGTAATAGGAGTATTAGTCTTGATGGGGCAGGAAAATATGGTCATTAAGAAGTATCACTGGAGTGTATATGTTGAGATCTATGGGCACATAGGTCTATGTCGTTGTTCCCAATTTGAAACACATGTGGCATGTCTAAGTTATGGTTCTAAATCGGGAAAAAGATCAGACTCTAGCAGTATTGGCCAGCCAAGAAATACATATGCGCATTATAAATGAGGTACAAGATGTGACATCTTAAGGTCTAATATCCTATCAAAATTGGAGGGTATAGAACTTGTGGTTACTGAGATATGCATATATATGTATAATCAAGGTCAAAGGTCATCGAGGTCACATGATATTTTGAAAAAAAATATATTGTTAATTAATCCCTATATGCCAAAAAATCAGATCTCTAGCTCTATTCGCTTGCCTAGAATTAGATGTGTACATAATTAATGAGGTAAAGCGTGTGTTGTCATAAGGTCTCCCATCTACTAAATACAAAGGACATAACACTTATTTATTGACATAAACATATATTTTAGGTAAAAGGTCATCGAGGTCACATGACATTTGGTCAAAAAATTTCTCTCCTATAGTTATCCCTATATACCAAAAATCAGACATCCAGCTCTATTGGCTCGCTCAGAATGAGATATGCGCATAATTATTGAGGTACAGTATGTGGCGTCATAAGGTGTCCAATCATACCAAACATGAAGGGTGTAGCACTTGTGGTTACCGAGTTATGGAAAAATATGTATAATTGAGGTCAAAGGTCACCGAGGTCACGTGACATTTTGTCAAAAAAATTGTTTTGCTAAGTTATCCCTATATACCAAAAATCAGACCTCTAGCTCTATTGGCTCGCTCAAAATTAGATATGCGCATAATTAATGAGGTACGATATGTGGCGTCATAAGGTGTCCCATCATACCATACATGAAGGCTGTAGCACTTGTGGTTACTGAGTTATGGACAAATATGTATATTTGAGGTCAAAGGTCACCGAGGTCACGTGACATTTTGTCAAAAAATTGTTTTGCTAAGTTATCCCTATATACCAAAAATCAGACCTCTAGCTCTATTGGCTCGCTCAAATTAGATATGTGCATAATTAATGAGGTACAATATGTGGCGTCATAAGGTGTTAAATCATACCATACAGGAAGGCTGTAGCACTTGTGCTTACTGAGTTATGGACAAATATGTATATTTGAGATCAAAGGTCACCGAGGTCACATGACATTTTGTCAAAATATCCAAGATATATGCGTGAACGGATGGACTTACGGATGGACGAACAGACGGACATGACCCAATCTATAAGGTCACTGGACTTCATCTGTGGGGACTAAAAATTGTGTCACTGCATCCTTTTTGCAATATGAATACGATGAGAAACTAAATTTTTTTTTTTCGTGGCCTTATACATGGGAGTCTATGGAGATCTGCCTTATACATGGGAGTCTATGGACGTGTAAACTAAAAATATGCAAATTTCACCACGATTTGCCCAAATTTGGGAAAGGTCACTCCTATGCACTTCCATACCAAGTTTCAAATCAATCGGACTTGTGGTTTCAGAGCAGGAGATTTTTTGACCAAAAATGGAGAAAATTACAAAAAAATTCATGAAAAATAGCAAGTCCAAGATACTGACCCAAGATGTGCACAATCATTTCATGTCAGCCCATAGTACTTACATGCTAATTTTTCATGTAATCTGCTCAGTGGTTATTGAGTTTTTTCAATTTTGACTGTTTTTACATTTTTTCACTTAATTTGCATATTTTTGGCAATGACAACTTCATTTGAACAAAATCTCATCTACAGCCCATCATCCATGTACACACCAAATATCAAGATGAAATGTACAGCGGTTTTGGAGTTTTTGATGTTGACGGACAGACATACAGACATACAGACATACAGACATACATACATACAGACATTTCCCTAGCCTATAAGAATAGCTTCCATTGCCATATATACATATGGCTATGGGAGCTAATGAGAGTTAGTTTGTTAGAGAGTAAATACTGGTACACTTGGGCAATGAGGATGTATTTGGAAGAGTTCTCAGTTACGGAAAAATATGGCTTCTGGCACATAGTTGTGCATGAAAACCCACAATAGTTGTGCATACCAAGCTGCAACAGTTTGTGGCTTATAAGCTGGTTATTCATATTTTATCATGTAAAGATCTGTTCTGGCACAGTTTTGCGGTACACAGGCTGCTGTGATTGCAGACGATATGCCGCAAAAAATTGGGCAGGGCTTTTAGCGGCATGGAGGCTGCTGTGATTGCAGACAATATGCCACAAAAAGTGGTGGGGTAAATGCTTCTTTAGCTACCCTCCTCCCTCCCCAACCATACACATAAAGTATGGCATAAACCTTCGCCTCAGATCGCCTCCGCATCGCCGCTAGATCGCCTCCGTATCGTTTCCGACATCGCTGTCGCCTCAGTTTGTTTATTTTCTATATCGTTTCATTACCGCCTCCGTACCAGCTTTGTATCGCTTCCGCATCGTATCAGCCTAAACATCGCCGCTGCATCGTATCAAGTCAATTTCATGGTCCCAATTGGCCAC